>NW_013541506.1:59789-61803 GCF_000499545.2 Eimeria tenella
GATTCGCATACGTCCTAGATACATTAAATGGACAAATTTGCGAATGTGACAAAGACAATAAATACAACGTTTCCAAGACTTGATTCACCTTAGTGACGACACAAGCATTATCAGTGGAGTGACTTTTGTCGATGGAGGCCGCAGCCATAAGATAGAGAAATTAATATTTGTAGCACAACAAAGTTTGGTCGGCCATCTACATTCTTGATTTCAGTCTAGATCATCCGGATCGAATAGCTAGGAAGACTGTTTATGGTGTCTCAAAAAAATGAAACAGTGCAAGGGGTGCACCAGTGCAAGGGTCGCACTTCCAGCTACACATCGGATACGCAGTTCGGCAAAACCCAAAAACCCTCCACAGAACCTTATGTGGCTTAGCTCCATTGTTTTAGGTCCGGAAAAATTTCCGTGAACCGAGGCATTTCATGTTTAGGTGTACTTTCAGCCACCCTCACGTTTGTTCGTTGTCAGTGCTAATGGCGTCCTGAGACCGACCTGAGATTTCTCTCGACTTCATAGTCAAAGTACAGTGAGAGCTTTATCGCCAAAATGTCTGACCCGACGGTAGTCTACAGTCGAAGTACACCAATGCGAAGGCGCACAAACAGCGAATCCGCCTTCGCTCAGCGACGCGTTCAGAGTATTTGTAAGCAACCTTATATATAGAAGACAAAGCTGAGCTTTCACAGATTTGCCGGAGAGTCATGCCCACAAATTATGTGTGACCTTGCACGGGTGGACACATAGGCAAACAACGAGGACCGACTCAATGTGGTTTTACTCACACTTAAAATCTTAGCCTTTTAAATCTCGCCCAAACATGCTCATAGCCACTACCACTAAGACAATTAGAAATTTAGCAAGACGCACGAACTGTTGAGCACCACTCGAATTGTCTTTAGGGGAACGCAAAAATTTGGGTCCCTCATTACCTGTCTATTTAGCTAACAAAATATGCCACAGCCCATCGCAGCGCTAAAAGCCACAAACGCAACCGAGTAGCCACGATGAACGCCACAACGACTTGAACCACACGCCAACAGGTGGCGACAACAAGTGCAAAGCGTTACGAATGAAATAGCTGTGACCATGAAAATGTACTTCTGTGGATACACAACGCACACGAAGTGCCCTCTCATCATGCATATGACAAAGCCCAAATAAAATGCATATTGGCGTTACAACCCGCTCGAAACACAAAAGCGAACGCTGCCTGCACAGCAGCGACTGAAATGACTCGCCTCGCATCCAGTGCTGTTCAGGAGTCGTACCAACTGTATGTTATACAGATAAAGGGTCCCTCTCTCTCGCACCCCATGTCAAACGCAGCATCTGCATATTTTTCCGCAATTCGAGAACTCCCGACACGCCTCTTCTGTAGCACTAATCCATAGAGAGCGCCTGCTTTCGCAGCTGCTGCCGGCATCATTCTAATGGGCACTCGAGCAGAAAAGCGCTCCCACAAAGCGTACTTCCTAGAGGTCCGAAAAAGAAACATAATGAAGGACTGGCCACATTGATTACGTCTTGATTTTTAATATAACCCTGCCCCCTCTCCAAACGCTCCAAAGCACTTGTCAGTGCACTGTGCTCTCCAAAAAACAATGCAACGGACTGGGTGCTGCGCAGGAACACTGGAAGTCCAGCCGCAATGATGTTCGGTGAAACTGTAGCGTCTAATCAACTAGCTACAAACAAACAGGACATTTAGAAATGCTCACTTGCCCCAGAGCAGAATACACCCATGGAAACAGAAACGCTGAGCAGAAGCATCTTGATGTCTGCGTGATCTGGATAGCTGGCAGTTGATTGTGACCGCTACTCAGCCGAACAGCCCCACTCGGTGCTCACCGAAATCGGGTGCCCAGTAAAACCAATTCACATTTCTGGCTCTGAATTCAAGCCCAGCTGCTTTTAGGGGTCCATATTTCTATACGGCTCACAAGCTGAGTGCACATGCAATTGTTCTCTTCTTATTGGATTTGCAGTTGTGCTGGCATGCTACAATGTACTC
>NW_013541506.1:61903-74555 GCF_000499545.2 Eimeria tenella
GAAACGCATCCCAACGTATGGTCAGGAACTCCGCCAAGGGCTCAAAATATTAGCTTCGATTGCCTGCGGACGGCAACGTAAAAGCTTGCAGGTGCATCCCGCGCTCAAAATGTAGGATTAGAACGCATCGCTTCAACGACGGCGCGTCTGTGGGCTACGTAACCGTGGCAGTATTCGTCCACCCGAGCCGAAATGGCTTGCGGGGTACACAAAAATCCCAGTGTGGCACGCGAGGGACCGCCACTGTCCCAGTTAAAATTTGAATAGCTGCTTGATCGCAAACGCTGGCCGTCCCACTTCTCCCGCACCACGCCGCCCTGTGCCTTCATGAAACACCTACTGCCTGCGCAGCACCGGGCAACAACTGCGCAGCAGGACACAACCAATAATTCACAAAAAACGCTCCCAGACCCCTTCTCAATTGATAACTTCTAAAGACACTGCATACGTTTCGGCAGCCCCAGACACAGTTCAGCTTCCTGCCGAATTCCGTTTCCTTGCCAGCGGTGAGATTGAGGTGCCCTTCTCCACTAACAAAGCAACGTTGATGAAGCCAGGCAAGCCGCACAACGGAGAAATTGATGCACTACTCGAAAAGGCGAACGCGACAGTAAACGTAGCCACGAACCGTAACACGCCTTGCGCAGCAACGCCGGTTCCTTCTGGAATAAGCCTCTCGGTTCAGTCTGAAGCAACTATCCAATACTAAATTCCAGCCTTCCCGTATTCGGTGAGTGACAATCCAAAATCTTCGCCCCGCCCTAATTGCAAGCACACACGTTTCAACGGTCACACATTCCTTAATGAGCGTCTCCCTGCTGCACATAATTCATCATGCAACATACTGCTGTCAACAGCAAAGGCTTCCCCTTGCCACGGACGCAGCGGCGATACGCAATGCCGCACTGCACATTTTATTGGACAGGACCTTTACTTCAAGCAGTCCGGCTTCTCCACCAATACCCTGCTTCGAGTTTCATCGTTTCAACAGAGCGCACTGTCTACAAGGCGATTAAGTGGCATCCACAAAGTGGCATCCTGAAATATTTGCACCAACGGACCACACTGTATGTGGCGAACGTCGTTGCATGTGCTGGTGCATTGGGCATACGATATTCGAAAGCCTTGCATCCGTCCGCACGCTGCACTGCCTTCGCTTGTTCTGGCCACAACGCAAGATGTCTTCATCGTCGGCTCTCGGGCCGCACAACACGCAAGCTGGAGTGGCGCGCTAAAACGACACAATGCCGGCTTATCACAGAAAATATATCACTACAACATCCGGCGCCTGCAAAACCGTCTAATTCAGGTTAGTTGCGCTGCACGTCGCCGGCCTCTGTTTACGCATGAGACGAAACAAAGCAACAAGTCGGTCCAAAACTCAGCCAGTTGGGAACCTAGTTGCTGCGCACAACATTCACACTGCTGCACACAAGAAGCGCCGAAAAGCATTGCACGAAAGAGGATTAGCAAGCACACTGAACTCCACAGAGTAATAAATAACCACTAGCTGCACTGCGAAACGCATTGGAATGATTCATACTCGCAATGCATAAATTCGGCAATGCACAAAGAAACACACACAGCCTCACCCCAAATAGACAGGCCATCGCGCACTAAACTATCACTTCTTCCCCATGTGCAAAGAAAACGTCTACCGCAAATGCAAAACGAGATTAGAATTACACGGTTTTGGGTGCAGCCGTGCGCACCATAATGAATTACGTGGAATGGTCATTTGGCTGGAGCCAGCCACGTTGCTGAGCACCCCTAGTGCACCGAAAGAAGGTGCTTGTGAGTGACACTGCGACAAACCTGCACTCAAACAGACTTCTCGCATTGTCATCACCACTCCACCGCAACCATTTCCTTGTGCCACTTCTGTCCATCCTGGGACCTCCAGACCCGAAGAAGCGACCCACCAATTGCCACAGTCGCTGTACACGTCACCCAGCTTATAACCTTCGTGCACACCCACACTTTGTGAAGTACAGCAGTCGCACGTGCGCATCGTGCTGTCCAGCGACGTGCACTAAAGGTAGCGAAAATGGACCATTCACCGCATGAAGCTCCTTGAATGTACGTGATTGCGCAAAGACGCCTTTTTGAATAATCAGCCAGGCAACGCGCGGGATTCAGCAACAACAGAGAGTCTTTTCCTGACGAACCGCTGCCAAAAATACCACAGTTCAGTGTGAAGCGAAGGAGCATTAGCATGCACACTGAACTTCAGAGAGTGATAAATAACCACTAGCTGCACTGCGAAATGCATTGGAATGATTCATACTCGCAGAGCACTTTAATTACACAGTGCTTCCGCTGAACGATTCTTTTTCGCGCTCCATTCCACGAATGCCGGATGCACCGCGTGCAGTGCTACTCCAAAAAGAGCAAATTAGCGCTGATTGAGCTGTTAGTTTCTTTCAGTGCCGCAAGTAAAACTTCCGCGGCAATTGGAGCAGTGAATTTATACGCTTTGGGTGGAATCGTGCTCCAAATATAGGGAGGCGCGGATGGATCTATAGCTCGTGCGCTCCCAGTGCACAAAGCTCCTTCCACTGAGAACCAAGCCTACATACGCAGAAACAACGTTGCTCGGAAAACGGTTTTAGTGCCTCTGCCTCTTCGTGAAACTGCCGCATCTCGAGCATGCGAATCACAAGATGTAGGGCAAACACACAGAACCGCACTTTGGGCGGAAAATGGTTTCTGCAAACGCTTTTCCGGATCACCACGACTCTAAACTGGCACACAAAGCCTTAAAGTCCAAGAACTAAGCCCTGTTCAACAAGCTATCTCAAGCTCTGAAAAGGCTTGTTGGACAGGGAATACGAATCCGTGACGTACGCTAAACAGAGTCTCTTGTAATGGCATGAAGTGGCTCTCAACCCCTTTATGTCATTACGTTCCCTGAGTTTTTATACAAACAAGGCCAATAGAATCATACAATGCAGCGCCAAAGCTCTGTTTCATTCCGTCATGCTTAACAAATCTTAGGGTCGCCTTCTCAAAACTGAACTGTATATTGACCAAACATCGCTCGAAAACACAAAACACGCCGCTTCTTTTCTGTGTGCAAACAGCATGCACAAACACCGTTTTCCTGCCAATTGAAGATACGGCGTCGCTGGTATCGTCTTGATAGGTAGCGACCTTTTATGAGCAGTTGCATGTTTACCGAAGATATGAATAAAACCAATTATTCTAACGGCGCCACATCATTTCATAAGGAAAAGCATATGACTGCAAACATGGGTGGGAAAAAAGGGCGCTTTTCAGGCGCACGCGGCAGCGTTCGTTTCTGCGCCTTCTTTCTCGGAGCTGGCCCGTACACTACAATAGTTCTTAGCAGTAGCCACTACAGGAGGCTTTTGACTAGTTGCTTCGCTGCACAGTGTCGCATTACAGCAAAGCTAATAACAACACGTTCACTTGTCACATCTGGGGGTCTCGCCTGCCGTTCCCGCGTAATACTCTGAAAAGAAGGAGCAGCAGCAGCAGCAGCAGCAGGCCGGCGGCGCTAAAGCACCCACAGCCTGCATAACACCAAAAAAATTGTCGCAGCTCACAGCCGCAGTTTTCTACAAGCAGTCAACAAAAACCGAAGCAGCTTTTGGAACTGTCATCACGTTCATGCGGTGTTTCAAAACCAAGACGCAGTGGTGGCATTTGTGTCCTCTGTGATTCATACGTAGTTACTTGCAGCACAATACACTGATTCTTTTTCTTTTGCAGGTTTGAGAGCTTCGGTAACCCTGCTCATGCAAAGATTCAGCCTTGAAGCCCAGCTATCTGTAGTGTCAACGGATCTTTTCCTGCACCGTCTAGTTCTTGGCTCGCTCGGCATTGATGACCACGAATACACAGTTCCCGACGTGCTTTTTTAAAAAATGCACACTAGATTCTAAGGTCTTATGGGAAAGCAAACACAAGTCCATCGGAAGCACCCTTCGGTGAGTATGTTCTGATGTACAGTATTTCTTTTGAGTTCATTCAGAATACAGTGGGTCAGAACATTCCGAAGGTATCAGATATAAAGCGGTATTATACAGGCTACCTTCACGCCTGAGACCTGCCATTTGCATTTGTTTGCACGCACTTCTATCCAGAAAGCTAACGGCAGTTTGCTGCATATTGTTCCACAGGTTCATGTGTTGAGAAATAGAGAAAAGAGATTAGATGATTATCTACATAGTACATTCACAAAACGTAAACAAGCAAAGCATAACTACATACACGTCTTTCATTTTCATATGACAGACAGGCACCAAACACTACCATTAAACCCCTGAAAAAAGTGGAATGCAATTGTAGAAATGCATGCATTTTGTTTAGCGACACTATTCTCAGTTCCCTTCATTTATGGCGATGTTCTGATAAGATACCTACTCCGTTTGCAATATTCACCAGCAGCACGTACTTACATAAACAATTCTCTCATCTTTAAACGGCAAATAAGCAGTAAACATTATCACTAATTTCCGGAAAAGCGGAGATGTAGTGTGCCCTCAAAATGGGATTTTTTTCGCTCTATGACAGAACTGCCAGTCTTCTTTTTGGCGGCACTCCACTAAAAACGCATGTAGCAGAATCATGTCTCCGAATGGCGCCAATACGGGTGGAAACCACAAAACGCAGCGAACGTTATGCGAACGTTTCGCTTGGGATTTAAGCCTTCAAACTAATTAATATACTTTATAAGCCGCCTTAGACGAAAATGGTGCCTTCCCTGTGCACACAGTCTCAGCCTATTCACTCAAGCTAAAAGATGTGGAGCTGCAGCTCCACATCTTTTAGGAAAGTCGCAAAAGCAGAAGTGCATACTGACTTCAACATTTGACCACCGAGCTCACCTTTCCAGTCGCTGCAGCGTGACTTGGGAGCTAGGTGCAATTTTAGCGGGCGATGCCGCTCACATGGCTATCTTCGCCGCTGCCTCAACTGCTGGGATGTCTGAGAATGTGTTCATGGATACCAGACTTCTCACAAGCAGGTGTTGAAGTATCGTCATCTTATACTAGTATATGAGTGCATAGAACTACTCCGTACTGCCTTCGAAGTAATTCCCGGGCGCCTCGGCCCTGTTAAGCTTTGCTGCTGGGAGAAAAGCTGTCTGTCAATCCTGGTGAATAGAGAGCTTCGCAACTGCGCGGTTTAGTGCCGGTATAAATGTCCTGTCTGCTGCAACGTTACATTCGCTAGCGTATGCAGTTAACATTCAAACTTTCGTGTTGCAAGTGTGTCACAAAAGATTCGGATCGGCCGCTCACGATCTGCAATAGTGCAGCTCTTTCAGCTAGTAACAATAAGAATCCTCCCACATACTTGTGTTATTTTGCTCGTTTTATAGCGATACAATACTCACTTTTTTGTTAGTTTCTTCTCGCATCAAAACAGTTCATCCTTGAGCCCGATAAACAGTTGTGCTCGGTAGAATACCGCATCCTATTCTCCTTCTAAGCAGGCCATCTCCAGGCTTCTAAGCAGGCCTCTAATGCAGGCTTTGAAACGTCGGTGGAAACACCAACAAAGGTGCTACAATGCCCGTTTCATTCATTCTGGCGTCCATAGGAGTCAGGCGGAGCTAAATCTCAAATCAAAGTGAGCGCAGGTTTTCTTATGCTTGGCTGGGGAAAATCTGAGTCACACGCGGCGTTACTGTCCCAACACCGCAAGACCGAAATTCACGGCGCAGTGCAAAGAGTGCGTTCCATGAACAGTGCAAAGAGTGCTTTCCATTAACATAATTTGCCAGACACCTGTGCGGCCGCTACGGTTAATGCTAATCACCAGCGATACGTACAATCTGCTCCGGAATAGAAAAAGTACGCCTTTGTATAAATGAACTGATTGCCGTAGAAGTGAATGAACCACTACTTAAATGCTCCCAAACGTGCTCGTAAAACATCAGCATCTCGCTAGAAAATAAATGTGCCCATAAAGTTTTCTTACTGCCTTCGTATTCCACCCATACCAAGGACGTAGGGTAGCATTCACCGCCCAAACTGTTTTCTGCACCTTTTCAGATTCACTTATACGTTTCGTCTTGCTTGGCACTTCGAACATTAGAGGAACACGTATGATAACGTATTTACCAACTTCGCTGTACAAAGTCGATGCTCTGCGTTTTGAGAAGGCTTGGTTTATACGCATCACTTCTTAGCTACACAAAGACTGTGCATTCTGTGGCCGCGCCAGGCACACTTCCTTTTCATTCTAAGTGCAAGCAAAATAGGGGTGGAAATACACATAAATTAGCCAGACAGTTCGTCGGCTTGCGCGGTGGCATTTCACCTGCCGAAGCTACTGCCACGCCCTGAAGACATACTGCCTTTTGTTAGTTCCAAATACGTCAACGCACGATCTAGCTTCTACTGATATGCAGAAGGCAGACGCGTGATGCGCTACTTTTACGGAGCCGGCAACCACTTGTCCAGAAAAAAAACCCTGTATTAGGCAAACACGGGCTCTTTCGCTCTCTTTTTGATCAATGTTGCCTTTTTCTAAGAAGCTCAAACTTGTTGCATTGAACTCGAATGGGAAGCACTGCAGATTCGTAATGCACCCTATGCAGCTTACAAAAGCTACGTTTCGCACGCACTGTGAGCAATGTGAACAGGTTCTGCTGATAGCAGAAGTAAAAAGCTCACACCCTGCGACCGAAAATGTTCGCGTATGAATGAAGGAACAAGTGCACGCAAAGCGTGATGTTTCGCAATTATACGAAGAGTACCACATCTTAGCTAACACAATACGGAATAGCATATGTCCAACAGGAATTGACTATCCGCGCCATGCGCCAGCGTATGACGTACAAGCTATAAAATCGTGAGAACTCCCAGTAGAAAAGATATCGTATTGTGCAAAGAGTATGGCTACAAGAGATCGAACAGTGAAAAATAACTGAAGCTTTGAAGGACATGCCCTAGCCTAGTAAGAAATAATCCCTTGATATAGTCAACTGACAAGCTGCAATATTCAAGCGGTCACGCACTTTGTGTTGCCGACGTCTTCGCACCAGCGGGCTTTGCGTTCCCTTTCGAGAACCCATTTTTCAGACTACGGTGGTATGCTATGCTCAATCTATTTGAAAAACAGCTGCGTGTATTATGGTGCTTTTTCCGGAAGAGTGCATTTGATTCTAGTTCGGTAGTATGAAGCGAGGCTGCATAGATTGGATGCCTCATTATTGTGTGGGAACACTTTCCAAATCACTGTGCTGTTAGCCTTAAGAATGATATGGGTCAAAGCTACTCTTTGCATGTTTGTCCTCCTCACGAACTGGAGTCCAGCATGTCACACCTTTCGTAGACGTCTGTGCAGTAGCATCCTCACGCATACCACTCTTGCACGTGTGTGCGCAATTAGCTGCTTTCACGAAAAAAACGTAGCGCCAAGTGTCTGCTATGCACCCGTTATTCACGCGGGTCTTGAAAATGAGCATCTGGTTTCTGAAGCGCTTTCGCCTGTAAAAGACTTCGATACGTTGAACAACCGAGTCAAGTCTGCTCCTATGTCACGAATAGGCAAAGCGAATCTCGTGCCACACTACTCCACAGAATAACGCGCAGGTTTCAAGGTAGGAAGGAAGGCTCAAATATTGCAGAAAACATGTCAGCGAGCCAGGCATCTTCACTCACTGAACCGATGCGGTTGCCATCACCCGATTATTCCGGCACGTACTCCCTGTACGGCAACAGGGAAAACGGCAGAATGAAAAACACTGACGTCTCCAGCGCAAGCATCAGTTTCGCCGCCAGTCTATCCTGGCTGCAACCAGACACTTACCGCATGCGCATTTATTATTCACTAACGCGACGTAGGGTACACGCATTCGAATTGAAGCATTCCGCAGACATGCAAGAACTTAAATGACAACGTTTGTGTAAGTCATGACACAAAATCTACCGAGATACTGAAGCACTGCGCCTCTAACACCCAAGCGGAGGTTGATGTTATACACAACGCGGGGAAAACTGCACTGTTTGTTGTACTGTGCTCAATGGGGATGGAAAACAAGACTGAACACGTTTTAGCAAATTTGCACAGTGGACCCATGAAGCCCCCCAGGGGGTCCTGACCCCCAGAAGATTTTACAAAGCAAGCTGTTAAGGATGTTTGTTAAACAATCGAATATACCAAGCAGTAGCATAGGCCTGCCTCAAGATGCATGCTGTGTTATTTCACACACGCAAAGCCGTGAGTACAAAAACGGAGGACTGTTCTGTTAGCTCCAGCTGGCGCTGATTTCACAGACCGCATTTAGTGAATGCCAATCAAAAGGAAAACTCTAGAGTTCGTGGGGCTCCACATTTTATAGATGTCACAATCCACGATTTAGTTTGAAATATCCTTACAAGACGCGCCCATATTCCTCCACAGAACAGAAGCGGGTCTGTCAACTATACATGCTCTGCGTGTTACTCGGTGACGACAGGGAAACGTCTACGCTCACTGTAGAGAACAGTAAGAGCACCAACAGGACTGCCTGGTTATCGCTTTTCCGCACGCCTTGATGTTTGCAGCAGACTCTAAAATCCGCGAAAACCTATTGTACATGGATTCACGCATCCTTCACGCACAAACTTTTCGTCATTGTGACGCCTGCAGCTTGTAGAAGCTTGAAGTAACAACGCTTTGAAGCAAAGGTCTAACTAAGCAGATCCCACAAAACCGCCAGTCGTTACCACTCACATATAGTCCAGCCAAGAGTAAAAGCCACTTTGAAAAGAAATATCTAAATAATCACCTCCCTGCGATGAACAGGAGACAAAGTCCCTTATCTCCGGTCAGGGCTTCGCGTCAGATGTGTTCCTGCTTCTTGTTGACCAACCGAAGACGCGCAGTACTGAGATGTGTCCTCATCCGGATGCAAGTCGCGTCAGCTGCAGCCGTCGCCGCACAACGCGCTGCATGGAATTCCAAAATGTGACAGGCAGACGACTTGTTCCATTAGTTTAGGATTAGTCCGTATGCATCATTCAGCGCCCAGCCAAGAAGGTGATGGCGCGAATTTTGTGAAACTCTTTAAACCTGACGTTTCAAGCTCTGCAATTCAGTCTGGGGTATCCTTTATGTTTGTGTGTAGGCGTTCAGAGAAAGCGGTGATGGGTCCATCCGCTAGACAAGCTGTATTATTTATTAACACACATCGACAGGACACTGCCTGAAACCACTTACGTACAGCTGTAGATATCGAAGCTGTTAACCACGTACGCAAACCCAGAAGACTGCCCGATCAAACCTGCACGCTGCGCCCTACGGCAAGTGTTCTCCGCGCACAAGCTTTCACCGTTATAACCTCCTCCAGCGAGCCGACTTGAAAATAGTTGTTTCAACCAGACGTCTAGCAAGGCAGACGTCGCATCCAAACAGCAGCGCATTCGACCTAGCGAGGAGGGTTGGAGCAAGAAAAGCGAAATTTGTCGGCCCTTGCCATTCGCGTCGAGCCCACTCGAAGCCCAGCACGTACAGGGGAACGTAGAGTATGGACAAATCGAATTCATGCGGTAGACAGCACACGAAGAGCTCCAAGGAGGTGTGAATCGACGTGTATTTCACGCACAAGCTGTTTGTCGTAGTAGACGCCTGCCGTGCATCGGCTTTTGAAAAAGTAGTGGTGTCAAATACAGCTCTTGCCAGACTGGCCATTTGCCCGAAGACAATCTGACCCGATGCACTTTCAAACGAAAAACGAGAGAACCGCCGGCCGCTGACGTTCAAATATAACCTAGCCAAGACTGCGCAAGTAAAGTAAACAGCGAAATCTGGGCGAATTACCACCCTGCGAGGAATAGCGTACGAAGTGTTTTCTGTCTCGCCAGGGTATACTGACAAATGTGTTCACGCTGCTTGATCATCAAGTGAACACGCAAATCGCCGACACAGTCCTTTGTCCGCATGCATGCCGTGTCAGATACAGAGGTTGCTGCATGACACATGGTGAGCAGCTACACAGGGACAAGAATCTGCCATGTTTCGTTAGCTTCAGCTGATGCTTGTACCGTCGGCGGCGTCCACGTTGGTCCTGTCAGCGATATTTTAGCGTCTAGGGAAAAAACGATAGCGGCAATGCTCTGATGCTGGAGAAGCTTCATGCTTCACGCCAGAACTACATGCAGCTATTCATTGAAAATATTTTCTACGAAGGCTATACATTGGAATCCAACTGAAAGACCGATGAGTCCGTCAACTAGACAAGCTGTAGCCACTAAGGCGCGACGACAATCCACCGCCAGACACCATCTAAAACTACATGGAAAGGCCAGCAATCGAAATTATATATCCACATCGACTCAACTTGCCTGCCAAACACTCACCCCGCACTTCACTGTTCGTAACAGATTCCAGAGTCAGCGAAAACATATTGTACATGCCATTGTACTCTGCGCAGCAAGGACTGTTACACCCAAGCTTCTTCAAACGAAGAACACAGACAAAAAGCAACACCTGCCTCAGACAACATGTGTTTCCTTGAAGTCAATTCGCACGGTAGCTACACAACGAGGACGCTCAAAGCGCAGACTGCTGGGAGAGTGGTGTGCAACCCCTCTACAAACCATTACAAATTCACGCATCCTTCACGCACAAACTTTTCGTCATTGTGACGCCTGCAGCTTGTAGAAGCTTGAAGTAACAACGCTTTGAAGCAAAGGTCTAACTAAGCAGATCCCATAAAACCACCAGTCGTTACCACTCACATATAGTCCAGCCAAGAGTAAAAGCCACATTGAAAAGAAATATCTAAATAATCACCTCCCTGCGATGAACAGGAGACAAAGTCCCTTATCTCCGGTCAGGGCTTCGCGTCAGATGTGTTCCTGCTTCTTGTTGACCAACCGAAGACGCGCAGTACTGAGATGTGTCCTCGTCCGGATGCAAGTCGCGTCAGCTGCAGCCGTCGCCGCACAACGCGCTGCATGGAATTCCAAAATGTGACAGGCAGACGACTTGTTCCATTAGTTTAGGATTAGTCCGTATGCATCATTCAGCGCCCAGCCAAGAAGGTGATGGCGCGAATTTTGTGAAACTCTTTAAACCTGACGTTTCAAGCTCTGCAATTCAGTCTGGGGTATCCTTTATGTTTGTGTGTAGGCGTTCAGAAAAAGCGGTGATGGGTCCATCCGCTAGACAAGTTGTATTCATTAACATGCATCGACAGGACACTGTCAGAAGACGCCGACGCGCACCTGTATTCGTCGAAGGTCTAAATCACGTAGGCAAATCGGCGGGGCCTCCCGATCAAATCTATATCCACGCCGTGCTGTTTGTCGCAAACTCCAACTTCGTTGGAAAAGCGTTGTGCGAAACATTGTGCTCTGCACGACAAGTGCTGTCGCAGCGAGCTACTTCACAGAGCAGCGGGATCAAGAGCAACACTCACCTCAGGAGATGCGTCTTTTTTGACGTAACGCGTGCAAGGCAGCCGCAGGGAAGCTATTTTAGAAAAAGCAGCGAAACAAAAAACAACACTTGTATCAGAAGACATATGTTTTTTCGACATTCGTTTGGATGGCAGCCATGTAGGATGAGCAGGCAGACCGCATAATGCTGGAGTTTCTTGTGTGGAACTTTTTTACAAACTATCACAGATTCATGCATTCTTGCCTCACCAGCTTTTCACCGTAATGGACGCGTTCACGCAGCCAGCTTCACAGCCAGCTTTTGGTCGTAGATAATTTAGTCCCTTTGGGCCCGCTCGTCGAAGCCAAATCCAAAAAATCAGCGACGTACGTCACGCACGAATATCCGTGGAAAGCGGCAGCCCTTGCAAATCAGTGCTCAAATTATGGGATCGCTGGAAGATCTGGAGCCGCAATTGCTTCCGACGCAAATATCAAACGGAAGAGGTGTTCTACACAGAACGCTGTGGCAGCAAGATTCCTGTACAGCGGCTCTGGTCAGCTTCCGCGCTGATACAATAACCAGGAAAAATACCCTTCTCTGACGAAATATTAATCGGCAAGCTCCTCCGCGGAAATGTCCATCAACGTATGCGATTGTGTTTTTATGCGAGAGGCTAGTATACGAAACAGCAAAGACAACTTCGTGTGTCACATAAAATTACACAAGGCTCTGCTCAGCCTAAAGGCTCCCTGGGATGAGATACTTCCTACTCAGAAAGACGCAGATCACAGCCCAAAAGAGTTTCAAGAGACCCTAGGTTTCGCATCAATAACTTTGCCTCCAGCATACTCAGCAAAAATGCACAAATGCCCACCGAATAAGCACTTCGTTGGCTGTCGGCTCTAGCAGGAAAGCCACTTTTTATCTGATTTTCCTTATATATGTATATATGGGTTTTCAACCAAAGGAATCTTCTGGTCTCAAGGGTCCCTATTGTTAGAAATTCAGCAAACAACTTACAGTTTGTCGCTTCCTGGAAGCCCTGACACGTGTAAGAGTCGCATGCATCTCTAGTCCTAGCGCCGATCTTCCTAAGGCTGACGGCATAAATACCAAGCTGTTATATACATCAGTTTGTGACCCCACTAAACAAAGCCGTCTGCACTTCCAGATCGAGAGTGTTGACCAGGTCACCAGAGCAGGATGATGCCCCTACGGTCAGAACGTAGTACAATTAGGAGTATTACAGACAAAACTGTTACTCTCAAGACAAAAATGATCGATATGAATAAACACTATACTCTAG
>NW_013541507.1:0-45000 GCF_000499545.2 Eimeria tenella
TCCCAAAATAGACCCTAGGTACAAGTAGGACCTGCAGCACACAAAACCCTAAACCCTAAACCCTAAACCCTAGACCCTGGCTCGGCAGCAAGCCCTCGGCCCCGCCCCAGCGACCTTCTTCCCAACGGCGGCCGCGGGGCGAAGCGCAGCAAAGCCGCGCGGCGCCCAGGCCCGGCCCAAACCCCAAACCCTAAACCCTAAACCCTAAACCCTAAACCCTCACCGCTGCTTGGCGACAAGCGCAGCAGCAGACAAGCAGCAGAAGATGGCCACGGAAGCCAGAAATGCTGCAGGCACCACTTGGGGCCCCACATAAAAGTGAACTGCTGCTAAATAGTTGCCAGCTAGCATTCCATTAAGAAAGCCAAACCCCCCGAAGTACAGCGCCCGCTCCCCAGTCAGCATCTGCACACAAAACATTATTAAATTAATTAAATTAATTAATTAATTAACTAACTAATTTAATTAATTTAACTGTTTATTTGCTCGTTTAGTTGGGGCACTGGAGAGAAAGGGGGCGCCAGCAGCCACGGAGCCGCGAGCCGCAAAACGCTCCAGCCATCAAACCCTAAACCCTAAACCCTAAACCCTCGGCAGCAGCAGCGGAAGCAGCACAAGCTGTAGCAGAAACTGCAGCAGAAACTGCAGCAAAAGCTGCAGCACAAGCTGCAAATTCCACCCGAGAGAACCAGATACAACAAAGAAACACCGAAAAGCAGCAACCCGCAGCAGCCGCAGCAGCAGCAGCAGCAGCCGCAGCAGCAGCAGCAAACCTTGGACTCTGCGTGGGCCTTCTGGGAGGAGAAGCTGAGGGCGAGGACGCATGCGAGGGAAAGGAGGAGGGCGAGGAAGTTGGGGAGGGCGAAGCAGTTGAGGTGTACGTACACCCCGAGGGCCGTGGCCAACACGTTCGAAGTCAAAGCCGCATAAATCTTCGCCAGATGTTTTTTTTGCAAATTCGAAAGTGGAGAGAAGTCCAGCAGCGAGCGCGCGGGCACCGCAGCAGCCCCCAACACCCCAAACGCCTCCATCTTGCTCCGCCGTCCTGCAGCAGCAGCAGCAGCAACAGCAGAGAGGCAAGTGGAGCGGAGTGGAGGGGCTTTTGTTTCAGAAAGATGAAAATGATCTCGAATTCAACTTCCGGGGAGCCGCTGCGCGCCCCGTGAGCTGTACATACACCTCAACGGCGGAAACTGCACTTTCACGAGACTGCTGTCCATACACTGCAAACAACCAGCAGCAGCAGCGCCACGGGAGCAGCAGCAGCAGCGCCACGGGAGCAGCAGCAGCAGCGCCACGGGAGCAGCAGCACACCACGGGAGCAGCAGCAGCGCCACAGGAGCAGCAGCAGCAGTTCGCGCCACGAAACGCAAAGAAAAAGCCAAAAGGAAGCAAAAAGCTGCGCGCATGCGCCGCAGCAGCAGCAGCAAAGGCAGCACCAGCAGGCGAAGCTGTCTCGCCCTCTGCTGCTCTATCCGTCGAATTTGACGGTCAAAAAGTTTAAAAAAATCGAGAAACGTCGAGACGGAGGCAGCAGCAAAAGAATTCACAAAGAAACGAACTGAACACGGAACGCAGACTGCGCACGAGCAACGAAGGCTTCCAGCGCCTCAGCGCCTCGCCACCAAGACTAAAAGGAAAAATAAGCAAGAAAATATAATTAAAATGAGAAATAACGCAAACTAATCCAGCAAAACGCACAGAATTGACGGTGTGAGGAACTGCGAAAGAGGCGGCAGCTTCAGGTGTATAGACAGCTCCGAACGCGTACCGATGCACTTGCAGAAAAGAATATCTAGGGCGTGTTTAAGACGTCCAGTTGCATTACTTTCCGAAACTTTCAATTTAATTCGATCGGCCTTGCTGAAGCAGCACACCCGAAGCGGATCTTCTGCGAGCCGCAGCAGCAGCAGCAACAGCGCACTGAACGGCTGTTGGCTGCGGCTGCTGCTGCTGCATGGTTTTCGTGTTATCTCGTTTCTTCTAATCCTTTTTTCTTTAAAGACGCGAAAACCCTCTCTGAAAAAAGGCTTTTATTCCTGGGGATCTCTTCCCTCGCTTACCATCACATGCACCACCAAAAGGCTTTCCACATGTTAAAAAGCTGTTCTTCTAAAAAGGGAGCGCTGTTAATTAGGGGCCCCTTCGTTGCTGCTGCAGTTTGCAGACGAAGCACTTCTTGCTTCTTTCCCCTTCTGCTGCGCCTTCCCCATTCACATCTGGGGTGTACGTACACTTGGTGTAGACTCTCCAGCCTGTCCTGAACGCCGCCGAAGGGCCTTTGTCAAAAGTTTCTTAATTAACTTCTGCTTCTGGGCTGCTGCAAGTCTAGCAGCAGCGCAGTGCGGTGTCTGTACACATCTTGTGTGTGCGCTCCTCTATGCAGCACCAGTGCACGTAGGGCTGCTGGAGCAGCAACACAGGTGCTCCTGCAGCAGCAACACAGAGGCTGCTGCTGCAGCATTACAGGGGCAGCTGCTGCAGCAACACGGCTGTTGCAGCTTAGCTTTCTGTGCTTCAGCAGCTTCCGCGTTGCTGCTGCAGCAGACAAAGCTAGGGGGTTTGCTGCCGCTGCGTGTAGCCCCTTAGTGCAGCGCAGCGCAGCTTAGAAAGCTTGGGCACCTTTAGACGGGCAGCAGCTAAAAAGAAATTTAAAGGAATTATCGATTTGATTTTGCTGCTGCTGCTGATTCTGCTGTTGCTGCTGTCCTCACCCCTCGTCCTCTTCCTACTGCTCTTTCTGGTGCCGCTGCTGCTTCTACTGCCATGCTGCTTGCTTGTTGCTGCTGCCCTACTGTGGCATTTCTCCTGCAGGCTTGTTGCTGCCTTGCTGCTGGCGCGTTGTTGCTGCTGCTGCTTCGCTGCTTCTGCCTTGCTGCTGCGTTTTCCCCTTCTCGTGGCCTCTAGGTACAGCAACAAGCACTAGAAGGTACCTTTCTTAGTTTTCGCCGGTGTGCTTTGGTGCTGGAGAAGTGTGTAACAAGTCTGGCAAGTAAATGTACAATCAAATCTGATTATGGATCTGAAACAAAATCTACACATTTTTATATGTCCATAATATGCATATATATTGGTAATCTGTTATGCATTCGTACTAGTATACGGGCAAACAAATGAATGAAAAACTAGCAGCACACATCTAAACGTAGAGAATGGGCACTAAGGCTTTTTCATAATACGAATAAAATGGATTTATTAATTTTGCTTATAATATGATTTACAAGCGAGTGCATTAAGCTTTATACATGGGAAGTCCTGGCAAGCGGCAAATTCCGCCTCGGCGGCGCTCAAAGGAACTCAACTCCAAAAGGAATCCTCTGCAGTCCCGCTTTTGCTGTAGTTGCAGCAACAGCTACTGCTGCTGCTGACTGGGCTGCGGCGACCGCCGACTGTGCTGCATTTGTTGCTGTTGCTGACAGAGCTGTTGCTGCTGCTGCTGTTGCGAGTACTGCTGCCACTGCTGGCGCCGGAGTCGGCACAGCGCGTGCATGCGGTGAGTGGGGCTTTGGGGCTTTCCTGTTGAGGTCTTGTGCCAGCTTCCCGTCTCGATACAGCTTCTAGTTCCCTTCCTGATCCCGCTTCTGCTGCTCTTCAGCCCCGCAGCAGCAACAGCATCCTCAGCTGCCGCAAGTTGATGGGTCTTCCCTTGACAGCGGCTATGCGGGCCCTTAAGCCAGGGCCCACAAAAGGAGGCCGCCGGAAGGGGGCCTTTTACAGAACCTATCAGCTCCAGCACCTGGGAGAAGAATCTCTATTCAAACAACAAATGCATCTGGGGGCACGGTCTGGCCTCCTGTGGCTTCCTAGGGGCCCCCTAGGGACTTCCTGGGGGCCTCCTAGGGGCTCTAGGGCTTCTGGGGGCCTCCTCGGGGCATCATGGGGCCCCATGGCGGTTCCCGAAGACCCCTGTGGCTGCGGCGCCGGATATGCATGCAAAGGAGCTGGCGCTTTTCTGCTAGAGTGGGGCCTAGGGGCGCCTGGGGAAGCAGAGCTTAGAGCTCGCGGGTCCCTAAAAAAATCTTTTGAAGGTCTCTAAAGAGAAGCATCCGCTGCAGGTAAAGGCGCCTGCAGGGCCCTCGCTGTGCGCTGAGGCGCAGCTAGGCAGCCTGTAAGGCTGCCGCACGTGCTACAGCAGCTGCAGCAGCTGCAGCAGCTGTAGCAGCGCTCGCCAGGTCGTCGGGTTGCAGCAGCAGTACTGCGCCATGGGTCCCGGGAAGCAGCAGCAAAGGGTGGTCTTGCTGTGTTGCTGATTTATGACTTTCTTTGATACTAATCAAGGTAATTAGCTCTAGGGTCGTTGGGGCTGAGCACCACTAAAGAAAACATGGTTCCCTTGCAGCAAGGCCCCCCAAGACTGGGAAGACTTGACTGCTAGGCTGCCGAGGGTTTGGGGGGGCTAGAGGGCGCTTTAGTTGCCTGTAGGACCAGCGACGAACAAATAGGAGACAAAAAAGAGACCCACAGCCAGCAAAAGAAGAGGCAAATGAGGAAACAAACAAATACACAAAACACATGCAGAGAGGGGGGAGAGCTAGAGAGGAACTAAGGGTGGAAATAACAGACAAATGGAGAGATATGGCAGAAGAGTGACAAACTCAACCAGCAGCCTGCCCCACTGGTACACCTGGCGCCACAGCAGTGCTGCTGCAGCGTTGCTGCAGTGCGGCTGCAGCGGTGTTGCAGCGCTGCAGCCTAACCTGCCTCCCGCGTGCAAGAGTGTGCTGGGAGTTGCTTTGTGGGAGCCCGAAAGGCCCCCACAGAGGTCTTTAAGCGGTTAGTTTGGCTGTGGGTTTTGCTGGTGAGTTTTAAGTTCGAAACAAACTTAAGGCTTCTTGCTGGCCATTCAGCTTGCCTAAAAGCCATTCAACGCCTCTTTGCATGTGTTTTTTCACTTTGCTTGGTCTTTTCCCCCGGGAAAAAGCCCTCATGTTCCCGGATTTTAGCGATTAAGCCTCCGCAAATAAAGCAGACTGATTTGTTTGCAAATGTGTATTCAGTGAAAAGAAACATGTGCTTCAATAGGGAGAAGAGCACGCAATTCGCTGAGCCCTTGTTACTTCTAGTCCCCTCGAATAGCAGATTAAATCCCAGCCAGACGTTCCAACCAGTCCTCAAGACACTCACAAAGTCCTCAAGGCACGTGCAAAAGATAAGTTCTGCTGGCTTCAAATTTACTGGCAGCAAAGCGCCTGAAGGATTCCAGCCACGCCGGTGGCTAAAGGGGGGCGGTTCGGCTGTGGCAGCAGCAGGAAACAGGAGTTTCCTGTGGTTCCTCTTCGGGCTCTGAGCCTTTAGTCAAATCCCTTCATATGATATGCCAATATATCAGTTTTCGCCCCACTCTGCATTATTTACAACATATATATCGTCGCCCTTGCTTCTCAGAATGCATGATATGGTAAAAGTTTGTTTCAGCCTTCACCTTATTTAAAAATAGGCGTTTGCGTTTGCTTTGTGGTTGGCGCTACCCGTGCGTTTGAAACAGCGTGCTATCTGCTGCTACTTCCGCAATCCCTTTCCATTGCTTCTCGTTGCCTCCTGAGCGCATGCACGCGTTTCTGTAAGCGTTTTGCAGCGGTAACAGCAGATGCAGCAACGTGCTGCTGCCGCTGATGAGACGGGCTACGCTGACCCTGGCGGGGAAGCCTTACCTGGGTAGCACTTCTGGGGTCGCTGCAGATCTCCCTAGAGCCCTAAAAGTAGACACTTCGGCCTCCCAATGCATTCGTTTGTGCTTTATATGAGTACTTAATTCGGCTATTCAGCGCAAAAATTGCCGACTGCACGCGAGCGGGGGTGACCCCTCAGAGAACGAAAGTTATTAGAAAAGGCGGTTTGCCTTCGCGAGAGAAGGCTTAAGCTTTGTCTGGCTGCCCACTTTTCTAAGGTGCCTCGTGCGCACACGTTGTGGCGTAATCCTGTGCTCTAGCAGACTTCTCGGCAGTTGGCGCGCCTGTGGTGATAAGGGAAGAATGAATTAAAAGAGATTCTGCTGATCCGCATTCGGCAACCTGTTTCAAAGAATATTTTTCCAAAATTCATGGCTTTTGCCTCAAGATCCAGTTTGCAACACTTCAGCAGCGCACACTGATGCCCTGTGTTCCGGAAAGGAGGTGTCTGAAGGAGGCATTAAGAGCCACTTCTTTGCCGTTTTCTTTGCGGACAAAAGAGGGGTCTCCCGTTATTTTAACATACTAAATCGTTTATTCTATTTTAACATACTATGTCATCAATGCGATTTGCCTGCATAGCGCATGTGCTTGTTGTTCTCCCTCCTAATAGAAAGCTAGTTAGAGCGTAGGCAATTCAGTGTCGCTGGCGCAGAGAGCGGGCGAATAAGAATAGCCTTTACATTTCCCCCTTGCCAATCTTCTATGGCTATTCGTAAAAAAAGAAGGTAAAACATTCGGCTTTCTGACAACAGCAGTTAAGATTATCCTCTGAATGCCTCAGCAGTGAACTTTGCTGTAAGCCCAGCGGCCCCTGGCTTCGTGCAATTCACAAAAGAGGCGATGGATGGCCCATCCCCTTATGAGGAAAGCAGTCCATACTTTTCTACTCACACAAGCCTAACAAGAGTTGTCTCTGCTACTAGCTAAAACACCTGGAGCCCTTGGTCTGGCAGATGGACGCCTTCTTTCATTGTTTCCCCTCGCAGCCCCACTGCAACTTGATCTTCCCTGTTTCAGCACAAACTTATTTGGTCCCCAGCTCTAAAGCACAGGCAGTCCAGAACAGATGATGTGCAGCAGAGTGCAGTACTCATGCCTTGTTAAAGGTCTTTATAACTTTCTCGCTAGGCGGAGTCCATCGCGAACATGAACTATGGCGCAGCCTATTGAAATAGGAGCTCCATTGAAGCGCACGGCTGTTCGTTGTATAAGTACTTGTTTTATTTCACTTTTTAAAAGGCAAAATGTGGCAAACATTGGTTGATTTGCCGCAAGCGGCAAAAGTACTTCGAATGATGACCAGAAAGAGTTCCGTGCTTGCAAAGTGCTGCGCTCGTCGCGCACCGAGGAAGCCGAAAGGGCGTTGCCTGGCGGCAATAATAAAGTTACTGGATATTAACAAATTCATTAGTTATATTTTGAGGCAGATGAGGCTTCTATGTAGCTTCCAGACAGAGCGGAAGCCTTCGTTTCCTCCTGCATGCGATCGGGATCTTGCATCACTGCCACCGACTCGGGGCACAGCTCAACTGCTGCGGCTTCTTTCGGTCCTTCTGTGATTTCTGAATCTTGCTTCTATTGATATTCTCTTCAAACTTCGTCTTTTGTGCTCATTCATTCGATAGAAACGCTGATGCGAAGCAGTATTACAGACAAGCGGGCGCCTCCCTTCCCCAGCAGCCACTGCCTGCGCCGATTGGCAAAAGGAGCCACATCTTATTGAAGAGCCGCAGCACACCCAGCTGTGCTCCTCTCTACACAAATATCAGGGGACAATAGGCTTCTTTACACACCCAACTGCTAGCATGTTTGAGTTTCTGAGCAGGCTGGTGGGTCTGCTGCTGCTGCTGCAGGTGCTACAACTGACAGTCCACGGAGGATGTAGTTCTCAATGATGACTTTGTGCTTCTTTCACTTACTGCTGCCTCTTTTCACCCGCGGCGGTTGAGCTTTGATGCCTCCACAGTGGCTTCAGCGCACACCATTCATGCAGCGGCAAGCGGCTGGCTTAATTGCATGAACGCAGGCAGCAAAGCCAGCCCAGCAGCCTAATTTAGCAGCAGATATGACCCTCAAGGCCCACAGATGTGTGAATTTCTCTCTCGCAGTGCTCCAAGCACAAGAACGCTCCCCTGGAGACGGAGCTGCGCCGTCAGCGGAAGGCCCTCAAGGCGATTGACAAGTTTGTCCATAGCATTCAGAAGAGTTTAAAATGTACGCTTCCGAGGTCCACTTGTCATATTCTGGTCACTAAGCATTCAAATTCGTCCTCGGGCGCTGTCCGCTTCGTAATCTGTACAACGAAATCCAGTGTGTCCTGTCGCCGCTTATGTTTCCATGCAGATTGGGAAAGAAGTGGCAAATCTCTGCGCGTTGGCATCAACGGGTACTTTTACGACAAGCCCGTTTACAAGCGCCCAGTGGAGGAGATCGGCGCAGCCCTGGTGAGGAACTTTGCACGGATAAACGTGCACTCCGCAGTAGTGCAAATTCATATTTGGGTGTTGAGCTCGTTTCATTGCTGCGCATCCATTTCCACTTAGGTATTCCTAGCTCAGCAGTAGCTCAGCAGTAGAAAAAAGATATGAAGAAAGCTGTTACGGAACACATGGAGTCAATGAAGTTGAAGTTCTTGAAAGACTAGCGTTCCTGTCGCATCTTGTTGGCACATTATTTGTGGATGCGAGTGTTTGCGTTTCACATTCGCATAGTTGCATCAGGTTGTGTAGCAAAGTTATTATTAATTGATTTATTGCACCTCTATTTTCTTTTTTCGATCTCTGCAGGACTCGTTCAAGACGATATCCTCCTCGGTGGTGAGTCTAACCTGTGCGTGCTTGTACTTCTGGAGTTTTCCTACAGATTTTTCATACTCTGCCCTTAGTTCTATAAAATAAACGTTTATATTTTGAGTGACTTGATGCGTGTGACGCCTGTGTTCGGGTGATGTACAGAAACCACAAGTGGACCTTATCAAGGAGGCTAATGTAGCCGCGGCGAAATCAATCGCGAAGGTTGAAGTAAGGGTTCCTGCATGCAGTTAGATTTAGCTTTTGTGACTCTTCTGGGCTGCGTGACTTGCAAGCTATTCCGAGTGGAAATAAAGGCATGAACCAGCTTCGAGTTCTTTGAAAGACCGACCATTGCTCGGTCAGGGTGCCAGAAGAAGAGTAGGCTTCCGCTTTAGCTCTAGCCACCTTATTTTCGTGGCTGCTGTTGCGCGGCATTCACATACGGCGTTTTTTGCATTGTGCATTCTTTTTCTGTCTGTCGCGTTACAGAAGGCCAGCAAACGGAAGAAGGATGCGGAGAAGAAGTTACTGCGGAAGGAAGCGGTGAGCAGGAGGTCCTACCTAGTGCATTCAGATCCACCAATAGAGCGGCACATTTAGCTTTGCATCAACAAAGCCATGCGGCAAAAAGTGACCAATCTAGAATCCTGGGAATAAAGCCATCATAGTAAATGGACGGGGATTATTGGCTTCGGCGCCCACACAGTGCTTCCAAATATGCCATCGACACCCTAAGCCGTTCCTCATCTCCGCAGCGTAACGCCAAATTGTGAATATCTGTATTTATTTGTTTAGCTGGCTGTGAAGGTTGGCTCGGTTTGCAGGCGCTGAAGAAGCTCCAGCAGAAAGCTGAAACTGGCAAAGACCCGCAAGCCGTGCAGAAAGTCAAGACGGTTCGTCGGTGACGAACTCAGCCTTGCCCTTTTGAATGCATATTTGAGTTTGTGAATGTACATTTGAGCTTAAAGTGCCACGCATGGTCGGTCTAGATCCTAGAAGTTCCTAAAAGCAAGAAATAAGACGACTAACAGCTGCTCGCGCCACCTGTTGCCGCCGCTGCGCGCAGGCGGAAGATGAAGTTCAAATTGCACGGAATCGCCTGCAAACGGCAGAGGCCGAGCTTGTGTAAGCGTCGACCCATTTCTGTTTGCCCAGAGGAGCGATTTGGGCGTGACCTGCTTGATCTTTACTCTTACTAAAATTTCTGCAGTTCTGACTACCCCATTATAGAAGAAACGCTTATTGGATTAAGACAGGCTGTGTTGCATGCATGGTCTTCTTGTGAACGCAGGAGAGAAATGCAACAGAC
Organism: Eimeria tenella; assembly: GCF_000499545.2. Taxonomy (NCBI): domain Eukaryota; phylum Apicomplexa; class Conoidasida; order Eucoccidiorida; family Eimeriidae; genus Eimeria; species Eimeria tenella. Next base: position 9,774 of record NW_013541507.1, read on the forward strand.
GATGAACGGAAGTGCGCCGGAGGCCGCAATGCAAGTTGCACGGGTAGGCCATTGCTTGCCAAGAGTTCAGGATCTTGACCTGTTCAGGATCTTGACCTGAACAAGGTTTATGCTGCATGTCCTCTTCGCCGCCGTTTGCTGCTGCTGCTGTTGCTGCTGATTCTACTGCTGCATTTGTCGTCAATGAGCTCACTTAGCAAGATATCAGGGGCTGCTCAGCGCTTATGACGTTGTCCCTTCACAAGCTACTATTAGCATGGTTCCCTTTGCTGGTTTCGCTTTCCACACAGCATAACAGCATTATGCTGACATTTGATGGTGATAAACTTAGTAATTTCAAGTGCAGGGTATAATGTGTCCAGCGCAGAGGTTGTTGCTGTTTGTCTTGTGGCGCCGTTTGTGTAGGCTCTGGAAGCGATGATTCTCTTCTTGGTAGGGTCAGGAGTGGATGTGGCGTCCGTGCGGGCCTCAATTCGTTTGCTGGAAGAGACACAGTACGTGTCGCCGTTGACGGCGGCTGGCCACCAGCAGCAGCAGCTGCAGCAGCAGCCGTACACGAGCAGCAAGGTGGACATGCAGCAGATGCAGCAGTTCCCCAACAGCCCGCGCAGCACCAGCCCCGCAGAGCCCATGAAGAGGACAAATTCCCAGTCTTCACGCCCCCACAGCCCCTCTGACCCTGGCTCTCAGCAGGTAACACCAAGGAAACCCTACCCCTCCGGCGACAGCCAGCGCCTTCAGCCAACAGCCTCCAACGGAAACCTTAATGACTCAGCCAGGCCCCTTGCCTCCCCCACGAACCCATTCGCGTCAGACTAACACACAGCAGATGCGCTGGGGGCGTTAATGAAAAGCAATGGCGGGGTCCAGAGCCAAGAGGGAATCGTAGGAAGGCTCCTCTTTGCCCGCAGGTGACTTAGGGCCCAATATGTGTGAACATATGTGTATATTATATGTGTACGTGTACTTGTATATATATAGAGACGGATATTGAGAGCGGATGGGGTTAAGCAGTAATGGTGAGGGGGTTAAGTGCGCTCCAAAAGGACGATCCGCTACAGTAGCAGGTAATAAGGAAAGAGAATGATGAGACCGCCATCTTCTCTGCTGTTACAGTTCTACAATTAAAGCGGTGGCGAGTTAGGGTGACGATGCAGGGAAATGAGGTCGGCGGTGCCGACTCTGCCCTCTTCGGCTGTTTATGACTTCCGAACAATTCCTTCAGTTGGAACCGTTTATGCAGTGGAACTTGCAGCAGCAGGCACACCTGTCACTGCCGGTGCTGCATCTGCAGCGGGGCCCCAAAGAGTTCTGCAGACTCTGCCTCTCGCCGCATTGGCCATTTAGGGGGCCGTGTGTGGCCCCTGGCCGCGCAGCTTTCATGCGGCGGTTTGCATGCGGGCTAGGGCCCGCCGAAAGAGCAAATTTATTTCAGGGACTGTTGCGGTGCACTGGACACTGTTAAAGTCTGTAACGAAGACCCGCGGGTATCTCTGCTTATCGACACCGAAGAAGAACGGCACAAACTGCAACACAAGCTGCAACGCCCGTGGGCAGCTCGCGGACTGCTGATGAGACTGCTGCCACTTCTGTAACGAAAGCGAGCTGATCCCACGGTCAGCTGGTGTACACCAACTCTAACTCCATAAGTAATGGACTTGCAGCGGTGAAAGGCCCGCCAAATGCATAAACCACCTGCCTGCAGAATATGTGGGCTTTCGGCGCCATTCGTTAGCCGGGGCCTACACGCGGTTGGTCGAAGTCTGATAAGGAGGAACACAAGGAAAACGGATTAAATAAAACACAAAATGATGTAACGGTCGAATAGGCAGGAGCAGCACTTACTTAAAGCTGCTTCTGCAGCTCGCCTGAACCAAGCAACCAATGCAGGGAGCGCGAGTTCGCGGCTACAGCAACGATCGATGCGTGAATATACATGACAAGTGACCCCGAGCAATAAGTGGTATTGCGTTGCTTGGACAGCATAGATGCATATTGTAGAAGTACAGAAATTGCATTCGAAGATGTTTCCAAAGTCAGCTCACGTTCAGAAAGCGAAGCCAAGTGCTTGTTGAACTTCTCCATCCGCTGCCGGTGTGTCAGCTCCAGTTGCTTCTTGATTCTCTCTGCCTCTCGCGCCTTCCGAGCCAAATAGAATGCCCTTTCCGCCGGAGTCCAGCGCGGATTCATCTCAGCTATGAAGGCCTCCAATTCATCCGCTGCAGCATCACCATTGCAGCAGCAGCGGCAGCAACATGCGCACATGAATCTAAACGAATAAAACTAGATGGAGCCAGACATGGGCAATCAGAAGGACAGGGGCTTCACTTCACTTTGTGCAAATGAATATAATGAATTGCACACGATCTGTGACACGCAGATCAGACGCAAAGACATCCAGAGAGCCAAATGCACAAGCACGGCGGACGAATACGCAATATCTGCGCATTCTACAAATGCAGCAGAGTCCAAATAGCTCAAAGAAAAGGGCAAGGAAGTAGCAACACAAAGTTAATCGAGCCAGAATGGCACAGGGATGCCGCACCTGCGTCTGAGGGTTTGGATGGATCTCTGCTGCGACTGCGGCTGTCTGTCCTTGCTTTCGATCTTTCTTCTCCCTCGTCTTGTGCAGAAGTTTGTGCAGCTGCGGATGCTTCTTCAGGGGAAGCAGCAGCTTCTGATCCGGCGTCTGCTGCTCCTGCTGCTGCACCGTCTTTGGCACTAAGGATTGCGTCTGCAGGCTTCTTGCCCTCCTGGATTGCTGCTGCTGCAGCAACAGCTTCGGGGTCATCTGCAAGCTCTGGGGGCAGATCAGCTACTGCTGGTCCTGTTTCCTCCTCGTTGTTCGCCTTATTTTTCTTCTTTTTCCGGCGTTTCTTCTCGTCAGCCGCGATGGCTTCGCTGTGTCGCTTCAGCTTCAGAGTTCCGCGAACTGCTGTTTCATAGCCCGACATTTGCGCGTTTGGTAAAAGAAGGAAACGACAATGGGAACAACAAAACGGCAAACGGAGGCCGGCTTGGCCGCAAGAAGACGCCGGTCTGCAGTAATTCTCTGCTGTCGTTATTTCAACTCGTTAACTCTTCTTATTATTTACTGAGTCGATATTTCCGGCTATTAGTTCCTCTCCGCGCTTTCTCCATAGCCCAGAAGGAATATCAACATCAGCACGAGGACCCCTGCGATGACAGACCACACCCTGCCCACTTTCCTCCGTTTAAAGTGATTGGAAATAAGAAATTCTCCCTAAATTTGAATTTGTGTCCCAGAAGTATGCTAGGCATTCACAAACCAGAGAGAGAGATTACAGGACATGGTGATGGGGCCCCGGCGAGTGGCCACCACGCATGTTTAGCTCACCTAATATGTTTGTCGCCAAATAAACCTCGTATTCCATTTTAGTTTTTAGCTGGATACAACAATATGAGCTAAAACTACGAGCTGCGGAGGGAGAACGGCAACGAGAGGAACCGAAACGGAGATAGGAGGTTACACCTTCTCAGCCATTTCCATCAGCCTGCATCATGGGTTCTCTCTTTTACAGTGCATTTATTGTTGGTAGCATCCTTAAGCTGTTCAATCCCTGTGGATGAACGGTTCTCGTGATTGGGGCTGCAGAATGCATGCAGCCCGCTCATACAGTGTCTCCAGGGTTTGAGCAGATCCTTTGGAAAATTCGGTTTCTGCTACAAGCAACCCTCAAAAGCTAATGAAGTACAATATTGAGCTTCACATTCACTTCATTATTGCTCAACCATGAAATCTGCCATTTTCTGCATCTATGCACTCCTATGTTACGCGCAAGGTGTTGGGTTCGGTGGTGGATTTTGCGCTTGCTCACAGTGAATGTCTGTTCTTCACTTTGGGTTTTGATAGCGTCTTGTAAGATGCCAGACACTACAGCTTTTCGTTCTGTGTACTGCATGTACCGCAGTAAGTATTCCGGCCAGCTGCCAAGAATTTGCACAGTTTTACTAGAGATTACGATAGATTCCTCGGCTTTACATTGGCACGCTGCTGACGACTGAGCGTGGTCACGGTTTGGGCTCCTTCAGAGGCGTCCTCGCAAATCGAAGCGGGCTTTTGGATCGCTTAAGATCCTGCACTCTGCTTTCAATTTGATGCCTACATGTTATCTTTCTGAAGAATGACGATGTCTGAAGGGTGACTATGCCACATCTCAGCGGTTCCACCTTTCTAGTACTCGCTTGAGCACCAAGCCTCTCTCTTTTGTGCTCTCGCCTTACTGCCTCCTAGCCTCGTGGCGTACAGAGGCCCTGCAGTATAATAATCTCGACACCAGATTGAACCAATGGCTATACAGCAGCATTCGACGTTTATTCTATTTTGAAGTACTTTTGAGGGCGTATCAACAGGCTTTAAACACGTTTACTTCTCTCGTTTCTTCTTCACGTATTTGCAACGTGATCGGCGCTTCTTGGTGTGGTGGGACACGCCATCTGGCAGCCTTCACCTTAACCTCCGCTGTACAGCAACCTGCAATGAAATGATAGCTTTCTGGATCAATTAGTAGTGTTGTGTCTATTGTGTTCATACGAAATCTAGTTTTGCCCCAGCAAATGATGCTTTTCGATAGCAAGCAACATCTGTAAGTGTTAACGAACTACAAGTTACTGGCTGTCGTGAATTAAAGCTTAAAGAACTGGTCACTCATTATGGCCCGTTCTGATAAGCCTCTGCCAAAGTCGTATCGCCAATCGGTTTAGAACTATTATGAGTCTTGTAATCTCCTTCACTTCCGCTGTTCAACTTGATACCCTTGCAGGCGAGACGAAACAGATTGAAATCAGTAAAATTCAAAATTTGTCGCTGGGGAGACACTTTCCAAAGGTGAACACCAATGCATTCATGACGAGCTCTAAATGAAAGTTCTGTCTCAGTAGAGAGTTCCCACGCACTGGGATGATTCCAGGCTTCTTCACATAGCAGCTTTTGTAAAGTCCACCCATTCCGTTCGATATGCGCTTCCGCGTTAGCGAACTTTTCCTAGAGGTTTATGAACCCTTCACAGCATTGCTGATATTTCTACTAGACTCCGTGCATTCCAACTCGAGTAGAGGCCGTAAGACAGAGGTATATGACCATTAGTTCAGAAGGGCAGCATGAGCGGACAAGGGTGCCTTTTGGGCCAAAAGGGGCAACTCCAGCATCCCACGCAAAGATAAAGAGGACTCCCAGGTGGCTACGGTGAAATCGTGTGATTGTATAGCTAGGTAACATCGCTATGTGTGTGTGTGTGTGTGTGTGTGTGTGTGTGTGTGTGTGTGTGTGTGTGTGTATGTGTGTGTGTGTGTGTGTGTGTGTGTGTGTGTGTATGTGTATGTGTATGTGTGTGTATGTTTGTGTGTGTTTCGACTTGCTTTTGTGTTCTTCTAGAGAAGTGTGAGACCGTGTTTTCGTCTGTTCTTGAAGTCAGCATGCGGCTGCATCCAGCTAAATCCATAGGCTGCCACCAAGGAAATTTGTACAGTGAGTTTGTCGCATCTGCAAAAGGAGTTCGGCCTAATCAGACGATAACACGGCAAAAAGCGGGACTACATCTGTGAAGCAGATCATATTTAAGAGAGTTTATGCTAGAATAGCACATGCAACCGTTAAAGAGAAAGTCTGCGTGTTCTGATTCTGAGGATGACCACGATTGTGGCCTGTTTCTTCCAGCTGCATCTGTTCTCTCATGGGCATATCTTTCTGCCTCAGTGTCCAGGCTGCGCACCGCAACTTCAGTGTCTCTCGCAAACCCTAAAGCACTGGTCACTACTGCAGAGCACACCAGGCTTAAACGCCAGGAGAGTAAATCTTTTGTGTGGAAATTGTCACCATTAATTGCGTCAACATTGGCGTTCTGAATTACGTGACTTTGAAGGCTATATCTGGTTTATACCGCAGTGCCGAACAGTAAGTTTTGCAACTGACATGCATGTGGCGTGCAACGACGATGTGATCTACCTCGAATCGTCAGCGAACGCCTGACCAGAGCCGCTCAGAAACATTAAAAGTCCGCTTTGCTATTTCTAGTTAAGTGAATTTACCTTTTTCTTGCGGAAAATTATGCTATCATTATCCGATAACAAGTCTTTCTAGCAGTTATAGGCGCTGCTCAAGTCTAGCAACTATAACCGTCTCGCTTTTTTCACATCTCGCGCGCACCGCCCAAATGAAGCCGCCACGTCCTGCTACCCTTACTTTTGCTTGGCAGATGCCCAAGAGCCTGCGGTTTGCTCGAACCACGGTTTTCGATTTCCTAGGTATATGCCTTTGCTCCCGAGCTGTAAAATCTACATTCCGAGGTAGGCCCGTAATCACATGACTACCGAGGTGCCGCGACCTCGTTGGCCCTGCATTTGAAAGTGGCTAGCGGACTTTCGCAATGCTGGATGGTATAGAAAACTTTCCTCTCAGGTTTCCTGAATCAGACACCCGCCTCGAGGCGAGACAATTCGAGAGCGCACAACAGGAAATCTTCGACAGTTAATGCAGTGCGCAGGCACTACAATGGGGCTTGCTGATGGCCTTTAGGGGAGAGCTAGCTGGCGACGTACAAGAGGTTAGCACGGTGGCACGCACATAACTTGTTACTAGCAACGAAGTGAGGCAATTTATAAGCAAGATTGCATGTGTAGACCAGGAGCGTCTGCGAATACCCTAAGGTTGGAGCTGGCGATGGCGTCGGCACCGGTGCGGGGCACTGCCTATTGTAGTGCACAGGCACTACAATGGGGCTGGCTTGCCGCGACTCCTTGTAGGTTGCTAGCTAGCTATCATCTCTAGGACTAGAGATGATGGCTAGCTAGCGACCTACAAGGGGTCGCGACACTGGAGGAGGACAGAATCCTCTCAAGGGGATAAAAATGAGAAAAATGGTCTATTAGTTCCAATGAATACGTGAAATGTGCGGAAATTATGTGGAGACTGGGGCTGGCGAAAGCGCCGGCACCAATGCGGACCTCCTCCCCATAGGGCCTAGGAGGTGAGCTCCGAGAAGGGGGCGAATCGAAGAGACAGATTTGAAAACACTTTTTATAATTGTTGTATTTCGATGGAATAAGGCTCTAAAGACCGAGAAATGGGGCTATACTAGGCGTAGTATGTAGACCTGTTAGAGGGGCAGAAAGCAGCGTAGTCGCAGCAGTAGGCGCCGCGCACTACACCTATAGTCCACAGTGGCTTTTGCTGAGACTACGCTGCTACCTGCCCACGGATAGGGCTCCCATTGAAAAGCTTCCTCCTTTCGACGCATTGTCCATGAAATAAGTACCAAATTACCAATGATACCAGTTATCTTCAAACTTTCGAATCGACTTTTCTTAAAGTTCCCCACCTCAGGGTTCTTGCTTTCGTCAGAGTTCATGCTTTCTTGGCCCTGTGCGGGGGTGGCCCGCACCGTTGCCGGCGCTATCGCCAGCCCCAATCACAGACACGTCTAGTTTACACATGCTGATTTGCCGACAGATTGTCTTACTTCGTTACTAGGAAGAAGTTTTCGTGCTCTTTCAGCGTCTCAGCCTTTTACGTGTCACCCGCCAGCTAATCCGTCATGGAATGCTGCCAGCCCTGCAGGCGACGGAAGCTAACGGATCCAAGCCGCTACGTCTCTCAAGGAGCAAGATGAATTCGCGCCTGAAGACATCTTGGCTGACGGCGGTTCCAAGCACGAAGTAAAGCTGAGCATCCTGTAAGGTGGTTAGCTGGCTCCCAGGTGGCTTGATCTTCAGGGGCCCCCCGCCACTTGACGAGTTACTGGGCGTCGGCTCCCGAGCCACGCTGGTTCATGATATAATCTACCTCATACTCCTCTGTTCGATTACCTGTTGCATCGCGGATAGGGCGCCAGGCGGCATCGGCTCCCTGGGGAACCAAGTCGAGAGGGCGGCGGCGACGGGGAAGTAAATGCGAAATATGGAAAACGTTGTGGCATTCATAGGTAGGAGGAAGATCGAGACGGTAAGCGACAGCCGCTACACGTTCGTTGACTTCAAAGGGTCATCGGTAATGGGGCTTGAACTTAGGGCAGCTCTTCAAAGCCGGTAAATGCTTGCTACTGAGCCAGACCTTGTCACCCACTGCATACTCCACTGCTCGACGCTTTGTGTCTGCGTAGTGCTTCTGCTTCCACTTTGCCTTCAGGATGTGACACTGTGCTCTGTCGCAGAGCCGCCGAGGAAGCTTAGTCATCTGAGGAGTGAACGTAGTGGCAGACGCGCCTACGATATCAAGATTCGCATCAGTCAGCGGATTCTCGCCAATCATAACCTCGAAGGGAGAGAGCTACATGGATGAATGGCTTGTCCTGTTGTAAGCAAGTTCCAAGGCCAGATGCAAACGCTCCCGCTCGCGTTCGTCAGGTTGGATGTAGGTACGAAGCATCTGCTCTAGTGTAGTGCAAAGCGCCTACTGCTGCGACTACGCTGCCCCTCGAGCAGAGCCAATGATCGGGACCTAACGTTGGCCCACTTCCTTGAAACAGTAGCCTATATATATAGACTAATACAGTTATTTTTAAGTTTCCAAAATCTGTTGTCGTTCAATTCGCCTTACTTTGACCCTAGTAGGAGGGTCCTGTCCTCCTCCAGTATTGCGACCCCTTGTAGGGCGCTAGCTAGCTATCTTCTATAGGTCACCAGCAAGCCCTATTGTAGTGCCTGTGCACTACAACTTCTTCCCTTGCCGGACTGAAGAGACCTACCCTAAAACACATAATTTTTTACCTTGTCAATCTCTATGCTCCTCTAAAGCTAACGCCGTGAGCGCACGCGGTGCGCAGCGCTCCCTCCCCCCTCCTCATTGAAGGGTGCCCTTGCTGTAGGCGGTGGAATGTGACGGACCCATACCTCTACGCCTCGGAAGGACCCATGTTGTTTCGAGCCTGAAGACGTCTTCGTTGGCGGCGGCGCCAAGCGCGAAGCAAAGCGGGGCAGCCTGTAAGGTGCTGAGCTGGCTCCCACGTAGCTTGATCTTCAGGGGTCCCGCGCCACTTCACGAGGTACTGGGCTGCATCTCCCGAGCCGCGTTGGTCCATAATATAGTCGACTTCGTATTCCTCTGTGGGATTGCCTGCCGCATCATGGATAGGAGGCCAGGCAGCGTCGGCTGCCGGGGGAACCAAAGCGGGAAGGCGGGGGCGGTGGGGAACTAGCTGCGAAACGTGGAAAACGTTATGGCATTCATAGGTGGGAGGCAGAGCGAGACGGTAAGCGACAGTTCCTATGCGTTCGATGACTTCGAAGGGTCCGCGGTAACGGGGCTCGAACTTAGGGCAGCTGTTGAAAGGCGGTAGGTGCTTGCTCCTTAGCCAGACCTTGTCTCCCACTGCATACTCCACTGCTCGGCGCTTTGTGTCTGCGTAGTACTTCTGCTGCCATTTCGCCTTCAGGATGTGACTCTGTGCTCTGTCGCAGAGCTGCCGGAAAAGCTTATTCATCGGAGTAGTGAGCGTAGGAGCTGACGTGCCGACGATATCAAGATTCGCAGCAGTCAGCGGGTTCTCGCCAATCATAACCTCGAAGGGAGAGAGCTAGATGGATGAATGACTTGTTGTGTTGTAGGCAAGTTCCAAGGCCGGAAGCAAACGCTCCCACTCGCGTTGGTCAGATTGGATATAGGTACGAAGCATCTGCTCCAGTGTGAGGTTAACCCGTTCAGTTTGGCCGTCACTTTGGGGATGGTAGGACGAGGACATGCACCGTTTGATGTTAAAGCGGCGACAGAGTTGGTATTAAAGATCCGACTGGAAACGGGGGTAGCGGTCCGATATGAGCACCTCTGGAAAACCGTGATAGCGGATAAGACGGTCTGCGCGAAGCTCCACGGTGTCTGCTGCTGTGAGTGACTTCTTTGCAGGAACGAAATGAGCCATCTTGCTGAGGGAGTCGACCATGACAAGAATCGAGTCGTGCCCTGTCGTTGTAAGGGGAAGATCTGTGATAAAGTCAAGACCCACGTGCGCCCATCGACAAGGGATGAGCAACTGTTGAAGAAGGCCTGCAGGCTTCTGGTTAAGAGACTTTGACGCTCGACAGTGAGTGCATGACTCAACATAAGCAGTAGTGTAGGCGCGCATTCCTGGCCAGTAGTAGTGCTTGCTGAGAGCCGCAAAGGTCTTTTTCTGGCCTCGATGGCCGGCTATCACATGGTCATGTGAATGCAGGACGTGTGAGCTTCCGACCATGCGTGGCCATCAGCGGGGTCTGCGTGTGTCTTCCTTGTGGGTGTAAGGTGTTCCGCTTCCGGACCGGGTTTATGCGGCAAAGGAGAAGGTGAGGATGGCAGAGTGCTTTGTTTGGGTCGTCCAGCACCTCTGGCCAGTGCCGAACGGCTTCGATGTTGTATTCTGCAGGTTTGATGTCTGCAACAGTGATGGTATAACCCAAATATGCGATTGCTTGCTTGGCAAACTTGCATTTGCGGAATTTTGGGTAGAATTGATGCTTAAGGAAGGTTGTGAAGGCTTGTCGCAGAAGGGAAACGTGCCCAAAAAGCTGGGGGCTATAAGTACGCCAAATTTCTTAAATGTTCCAAAACCATAGTTCTGCTTTCTTGACCCCGTTGGGGAGGTGTCCCACACCTGTGCCCGCGTCATCGCCAGCCAGTACCTTGTCAAGTGGCGTAAAACACCCGAAGACCAAGCCATCTGCGACACCGTTCACCACGTTACAGGAAGCCCGGCTTTGGTGCATGCTTGGCACTGCCTCCAGTGCAGCAAAAGTCTTCAGGCTCGGACCCGCACTTCCCCTTTCAAGGCGTAGCGGCTTGAATCCGTCAGCGTAAGCCGCCCGCATTGCAGGCAACTTTTCATGCAGCGACGAAGGGGAGGGGGCGCTGCGTACCCGCATGCGCTCGTGCAGGCTCTATATAGTCAATGCATTAGCAGTAGAGGCATACAAACACTGCAGCACAGCAGAGCGGTGAAGAGAACTCAGCAGACATAGGAGAGAAGCGAGGTAACCGGAACATTAAGGAGAGATCAAGAAAAAGAAAGTGATACAAGAATAGAAACTGAAGAGTGCAAAAATAATGTATGCTGGGTAGACCTATTCAGTCCTGCAAGGGGGGAAGTTGTAGCGCGCAGGCACGACAATGGGGCTTGTTGGTGACTTATGGAGGATAGCTAGCTGATGACCTATAAGAGGCTTGCACGCTGAACGAGCACAGAAACTTCTTATTAGTAACCAAGTAAGGCAATTTATAAACAAGTTGGCATGTAGTGCGCAGGCACTACATTAGGGCTTGCTGATGTAGTACACAGGGACTACAATAGGGCTTGCTGGTGACCTTGAGAAGATAGATAGGTGGTGACATCTAAAAGGTTAAGAGGTTAAGACGCTGATCGACTGCGAAAACTTCTTACTAGTAGAATAGAAAAGCAATTTATCAACGAATTAGCATGTGTAAACTAGAAATGTCTACGAATACCCTAAGACTGAAGCTGGGGATAACGCCCGCACCGGTGGGGGTCACCTCCCAACCGGGTCAAGAAAGCAAGAACCATTTGTGAGCGACTTTCGAGAAATTTGGGTTTAAAAGCTCAGAAGAGGACTGCCTTTTTGGCAATTTGGTAGTTGTTTCATGAAAGATGCGTTGAAAGTAGAGAGAACATCATAGGGCGCCCTAGTCGTGGGCCAGGTAACAGTGTAGTAGCTGCAAAGAACACGGTGTACTACATAGCACGTGTAAACTAGAAGTGTCTGTGAATATCCTAAGATCTCCATGACGAAGGCACCGGTGCCGGATACTGCCCCAACCGGGTCAAGGGAGTCAGAGCTATGATTTTCGACTTTTAAGAAGGTTCGATTGACAGACTCAAAGGATGACGAATCATTGATTATTTGGTTTCATTTTATGAGATATGTGTCGAGTGTTGAGGATTTGTCAGAGGGGCGCCCTACTCTTGTGCCAGGAAGTTACGTATGGGCAACAGAGAGCACCGTGCAGTACACTACTCGTGCGCCAGGAAGTAACGTAGTAGCAACAGAGAGCACTACAGTTACCCTGCTCATGTGGATCTGTAGATTTGTGGGTATATGGCAACAGAGAGGGAGAGTCAGGTGTGCTGATGCAGGATATGTAATCAGGAGTACATAGTAGGCTTCAAAAGATGATGAAAGCTGTATCGTCACTGCCACGTTGGAGTATTGCAATCAGGCCGCCCTTAAGATTCCAGCAGGAAGGGCACAACGTTTCGGCAACCTTTTGTGGGAGTCCAAAAGGCCGAATCGCGTCCAAGTCACGGGACATAATAAGCCATATCTTGTTAGCTAGTGATGCCCCTGCTCTAATATTTGAGCTAAGGCAGGCATCGCGCTGCGGCTGCAGTAGTGCAACGACAACTTGACACAGGACAGGATGAGCTGAGTGCTCCGTCTCGCAGGGAACTGCGCTTCATCACTTTGTAAATAAGGCCCCTTGAAATTAACTGCAACGCCCTCTACAGCCATGTATTGCAGGAACGCTCCTGCATATTACATGACTTTGCTTACCTCGGCACGCCTCCTGTACTAAAACCCTGCTCAGACAGCATAACCCGCAGCTGGTCCGAGGTGTGCTTTTTGATATGGGCTCACTGTGGGGCTTTTTTAACCACTACAAATATATTCCCGATGGCATTTAACACAAGTGATTAGTTATATAAAATGACCTGAGGCGGGAATACGGCACCTATAAGTCGGTACATGCCCCTCGCCAGGGTTTGGAAGGGTGCGCAGAGCGGGGACAGATGCGGAGAATAAGTGACTAACCGCGCACCCCTGACCCTGCGGATGTTGTGTTCATTATTGTTTACGTTGTGGCAGCTGGCGAGGTCCACGCCATAGGTGCTGTCTTCCTTTCTCGTTTTTCTTAAATCTTTGTGGAGCTTTCTTGGAATTCAAAAAGAAGTTGATAAGCTTTAGAACTCCATGCTTTCCCTAGGTTTTTACCGCACTCAAAGGCGCCAGTACCCACACCACAGAATGCACAACCCCTGCGCCCGCCCTTCTTATCTCAGGAACTTCTGTTCTCTAGCAGGATATAGCGTACTCTAGGCAGCAGAGCTATTGCAGTATGACTCAAAACAGCCTAACGTTCCGTAGTAGCTAAAAAAGGCTGAATGCCTTGTACTGCACTCATACCATGTGCATGGTGGAGAGACAAGACACCAACAGAACGACCCCATAGGAAGCCCGCATTAGGTATCATTCATGAACCAACGCCAATCAGGCAGTGCATGTGAGCAGCCGGAGGTGCTTCCCACTGGAAAATGGAGAACCAAGCTGATCATGTTTCCGTATTGTCCCGAGCAGGAACTGTACTCGAACACTATTTGGAAAAGTATCCCTGGCGTTTTGAGAATTTGTGTGGCTGAATCTGATTCTCTGGAGTCAGCGGAACCTCCAATTCTTGTGGTGCGTTGCCTTGCTGAATCCAGCACCGATTACTCCGCCGTTCCTTACCTGAAGTCATTTACAGCTGGCCATAGCCAGCCTATTTTTGCTGATAAAATTAGTCTGAGCTTTTCCTAACCCATAGGTGGGTTGCGTCGAGTAGTCTCGAGCCCCCAAGTTACAACCTATAACAGCATAGTGTCACACAGGGCACAATGGCCTGACTCAACTGCGCAAGCGTTCCCAAGTCTATAGTCGCGCAGCACGGCAGAGCGACTCCAAGCCTCCAAGAATATTGGCTGTCAAGCCCCGAGCCTTCGCGAGCATTGGCTGTCAAGCCCTATCCAAGTTGGAGAACGAAGGAGCAACCAGTGTGTGGCCTGCAGCAAAGGCGGTGGAATGACGTGCTGTGGGATGCAATGTCGAAAGGCTTCTGGAGACTACAGCAATTAAATACGGGAGCATCTGCTTAACAAGTTACCACTTGAAGTTAAAGGGGTGCTCGCCCACTAGGAGACCTCTGGTGGAAGGGTGGGGTGCTGCAGTGCTCGGCCTTCCACCGTGTACAGGAAGGGAGCACAGAAGGCGGATTATACATAGGACACAGTAGTTCCAGCAGCTCACAGCCAGTTTGTTCTTGTTTCCTGGATCGCTTAAAAGGCTACTGCCAACGAGGGACTTGATATGGGGCTGGCCGAGACTGTGTGCATAGCACATCAACGTTTCGGCGCACGGAAATAGTCCCACTTATTTCGATACACCAGGCCTCCGCATTAATTTGATTTTGCATTTTTCATGGGAAGTTTGTGAGATATGGAGTATAGATAGGGTTCGCACCTAGATCGGACTTGGTACTCAAGTTGCGTAGCAGTGCGGCAACGCACTGATCACTACAGCTCCTGCTGCTGCTTCACCTGCTGCGTTGGGCGGTGTCATGCTGTCTTTGCGAAGTTGTCTCTGGCTATGTGGTGTTGAAGTGAAACAACTTGAGGCCTCCGGGTTTCTCGTGTGATTCCGCCTCTCCACAGTAGCTAAGGCAGAAGCAAGTTTGCTGCTGCTGCTACTCGTAGCCTGCTTCCAGCGCAGGCTGAGCGCCGTCTGCTGCTCTGTCTCGTCCACGAGTATCTTTTCCTTTAATATATCGGTCTTCTTCTGTTGGCTTAACTTGTCGGTGCGGTGGGCTTGCTGCTGGAGCAGCACTAGTAGCGCGACGGCAGAATTTTCTCTACAATTTGAAGGCGCCAGCAACACCAGCAGCCGTCTCCAGACTAAATAACAGTTGTCGTTGGTTAGGAAGTCTTTTTCCAGAGAATCGAAGGCAGGTGCAACATCTTCTGCAGTTTGGTTCCCCGTGACCTCTGCGGCGTGTCTGCGTACGCTCTGGCGAGCTTGCTGCTGCAGTGCTGCTGCAGCACGTGCAGGGGGCCTTAAGCCCATCCTCATCTAAAGGAGGGCTAGGCAGTGGTGCTGGGGAAGCAGCCACTGCTGCTTGCGTCTTTGTACCGCTGCCGGTCACCTTTCTTACTGCTGCTCGTCCGTGAGTCGGAAATGACGGGTGCAAGCCCTTCCAAGGGCGGCTGCACCTCTCTGCAGGAGGCGCCGCATGTCGCGACAGTGAAGGAGGTAAGAAATTTGACTTTCACCCCAGAAGTGGCAGCGACGAGGACTCCGGCAGCAGTCCCGCTGGCAGCAGCGCCACTGCATGGGCTTGTTTGTGTTGCCGCCGTTTTCAGGTGTTGGAGTACCACGAAACATGTTTGGAGTCGGGTCTGCCGGCCGAAGTTGCGGCCGAGCGCCTTGAGCGCTTTGGGCCAAACGAGTTGAAGCACGAAGAGGGGAAGAGCCTCTTCCAGCTCATTTTGGAGCAGTTTCAGGACCTGCTCGTCAGGTGGCTTCCTTTCTATGTCTTGGGCTGGGGCGATGCATATGATGCTGTCTTTGTACATTTTTCCATTTCTCGTCTTTTGTTTGAGTCTGTACGGAGCCTGCTGGTCTTTTCTGTCATTTTCGGGGGTAGAGTCCTTTGCGCGGCTCCTTCTGGACACTGCGGCTGTGGCGGTCACCAGCTGCACAGTTTGCTGCGGTGTGTCTGCTTCGGTCTGCTGCTTTCAGGATTCTTTTGGGGGCTGCAGTCATCAGCTTCGCGTTGGCAGTGGTGGAGGGGGGAGAGGGCGGCATCGCTGCGTATGTGGAGCCTCTTGTGATTCTCATTATTCTGTTTCTTAACGCTGCCGTCGGTGTCTGGCAGGTGCGGCTTTCACAAGGGAGGTGGCAAACTATTGTACTGAAGTGACAAACTATTGCTCTGTGTGCCTTCTGTGGCGGGAGCTGCCCATATGGCGGTTGAGTTGTGAGTTTTCATTTTTGCTGCAGGAGTCCAACGCTGAGAAAGCACTGGTGGCTTTGAAGCAGCTGCAGCCACAGCAAGCTCGAGTATGCCGATCAGGGGCCTGGCGTTGCGTCTCGGCCTCCAGTCTTGTTCCCGGTGACCTCGTGGACCTCCGCTGTGGCGACAAGGTGCCGGCTGACTGCCGCGTCGTAGAGCTCAAGACCGCCTCCTTCAGAATTGAACAGAGCCAGCTCACAGGCGAAAGTGTTGCTGTGCTTAAGGTAAGGTTGCCACACTTAGCACTTGCCGTTTTCTTCTTCACTTTGCAAAGGTGTACTACTTTTGCTGCAAATATGCACGAGCAACTTGAGTTTTCGCAGACTGCTGGGGGGTGCATGATTCAGCTATGTTCCTCTATCGGGGCAGGAATTTCAGGGGATTGGGCATGCAGGCCGCAGGAGCTAGATTGTTTTGTGATTATTATGACTTGCTCCGTTTGGCTGGTGCTGCTGCGCTTGCAGGATACTGAGGCGTTGCCTGCATCAATGCGGGACTGCGAGATTCAGTCGCAGCGCTGCCTGTGTTTCAGCAGCACGACGGTGGCGCGTGGACGTGCCCTGGCTGTAGTGGTGAGGACTGGCATGGCCACCCAAATAGGGATTATTCAGGCTGCTGTACACGAGGCGGGAGAATCTGACGACACTCAAAGCCCACTGCAGCAGAAGCTGGACGAGTTTGGAGAGGCTCTCAGCAAGGTCATCTGCGGCGTGTGTGTTGTTGTGTGGCTCATTAACATCGGGGTAAGGACACGGGACTTGAGGATGGGACCGTGGCCAGCAGAAAGCACAGCAGTAGCAACCGGGCCGCTTGTGTGGCGCTTGCATCATCAACTGCAGCAGGTATCACCTGCACCGTGGGGGGGGATGAGGGCAAAGTCGGGTCTTGCATGTTTCCTTGAGTTTTATTGTGGGATTCTTAAGCGGATTATGTGAAATTTTTATGTTTGGTTTTTCAGCACTTCAGCGACGCCGTGCACGGTAGCGCGTTACGTGGTTGTATATATTACTTCAAGATAGCTGTTGCATTGGCAGTGGCGGCCATCCCTGAGGGTCTGCCGGCAGTGATTACAACCTGTCTCGCGCTAGGAACGAGGAAGATGGCCAAGAAGAATGCTATAGTCAGGAGGCTGCAAAGTGTAGAAACGCTTGGGTGCACCACTGTCATTTGCTCGGACAAGACAGGCACCCTTACCACCAACGAAATGACTTGCGTCAGGTTCTGTGTGCTCGGCAAAACCGGAACACAGGTGAGGCGCCATCACGCTACTGCGATCGCATGTCGCCTGTTATGAGGACGCATTTTGAGTTGTTGGAGGGCATATGGAGTGTTCGGTTGCCATCTCAGACTGCGTCTGCTGAGTGGAGCGTTTTGTTGCATTTGTGTTGAGGTATTTGCGTTGCATGCAGTGGGGCGTTTCTTTGCATTTTTGTTGGGGTGTTTGCGTTGCATGCGATAATTTCGGTGGCGCGTTTAGGTGGATGTGTTCACCGTGGATGGTTCTGGCTTCTGTGCAAGCGGCAGTGTTTCCCGGGAGGCGGGCGGCGCCAAGGGCTCGCAGGCTCTAACGGAGCACCAGGCGGTGCTGGGGTGGTTATGTCGCTGCGCGGCCATCTGCAATGAAGCGCACCTAAACATTGCGTCGGGCTTCCCCGATAGCGACCATTACGAGCGAATGGGAGAGCCAACAGAAGCAGCGCTGCTCGTCCTTGTGGAGAAGCTTGGGCTTTTCGCTGATGAACAAGTTGCTTCAAAAGCCAACACGAAACGGAGCGTTGCTCATCCCACACCCTTCTGGTATGTTTTGACTCTCGTACGAGCAGGATTAAAGTGTAACAACGGAATACGGAGTTGAGAGCAGAGACAGGATTTCCGCTGAGAAGAGCTCAAGTAGCACTGTGTCTTGTGACTGCATGGCATGCCTTTGGTCAGTGACTACTGGAAAGGCCAGTACAGGGATCTGGCGACTTTGGAGTTTAGCCGGGACAGAAAGAGTATGAGTGTCTTGTCTCGAAACCACCAGACACAGCAGAACGTGCTTTTTGTCAAGGGCGCTCCAGAGACCCTCCTGACACGGTGAGCAGCCACGGCAACGGCAGGCTTGCAGGTTGCATCTAGGTTCGAGATGCCGACATTCCTGTGTCTTGGCACTTGTGTAGTTTCACGTGCAAGGTGCGTGGATGCAGTGAGTGCATGCGGATCAAGCTCTGTATGCCCGTTTGGTGAATCAGCCATGACTAGGTTTGCATTCGCTCGTGTTCTCTGCGTCGTTTTCGCCCCGATGTGGAAGTGGGGTGCCGCGTTTGCTGTTTGGCCGTGTTTCAGGTGCGAGACGATGATGTTGCCTGGTGGCGAGGTGGTCCCGCTCACCGAAGCTGCGCGCAGTGTGATTTTGGCCGACGTGGCTTGGATGGCAAAGGGCGCCCTTCGTACTTTGGCATTGGGCGTTCGGCTGCACGCTGGGCCACTCGCAGACTACACAGGAGAGGAGACTCCCCAGGCAGCGGCTCGCGGCCTTTTGGACGACCAGGCGGGGTACGCTGCCTTGGAAGACCACCTTTGCTTCATCGGCGTCGTTGGCCTCTTCGATCCTCCAAGGCCCGAAGTCGGGAATGCCATTCTGCAGTGCAGAGGTATGACCAGTTTCACGAGCCTCTCTGCTAAACACAGGCCAGAGCGGCAAGCTTGAGGCATCGGCCTTTAAGTCGTATACTGAAGCTGAGGCAACACTATGCACTGCAGCAGCGGCAGCAGCCACCCAGCCACAGTTGTGTTCTTTAGCCCACCGAGGAAGCGTCAGCTTGCTGCCACAATCTGTGAAGGCTTCATACAGGCGGGTAGGAGTGGTTCACGGTGTGGGGTGTGGGAATGGGCCTTGCTTCGGTTCTTCAGATGCTGGCATTCGCGTAGTGATGATTACTGGAGATAACAAAGACACTGCGGAGGCCGTGGCTGATCTCGTTCACATCCGTGAAGGCTTTGACAAGAGCTTCCCGTCGTACACAGGGAAGGAATTTGAGGCGCTGTCTGCCTCCGAAAAGATGAAAGTCCTTTCCTCGCGTAAGTTGTTCAAAAGTATACGGGCGTCGGAGACACACGACGTGTACCCGCTTCACAGGGACCCGGCTCACGCGAAATGAAAATGGGGGATAGGGGCTGCTATGTCTCACGGTTTGGGCGTGTTATGTGGTGCGTGTGGCAGCGGGTGGCGCGATATTCTCGCGTACGGAGCCCAAGCACAAACAGCTGATCGTGAAGCTGCTGAAGGAGCTGGGCGAGACCACAGCCATGACGGGAGACGGAGTCAACGATGCACCTGCGCTCAAGCAGGCAGACATTGGTGTCGCTATGGGCATAGCAGGAACGGAGGTCGCCAAGGAGGCTTCGGATATGGTTCTTGCAGACGACAACTTCAGCACGATTGTCTCTGCAGTGGAGGAGGGAAGGTCGATCTACAACAACATGAAGGTCAGCACACACAATTTTTGTTGTGGCGCTGTTTTACTGGAGTTTGGCTTCTAGTGGCATACCCTTCCAGTTGTCATACGGGTGTGTTGTGTCAGTTTGGGTTCCATTCCTCCTGACCTAGTTTGTCCGTCTTTTCTAGCTATTTGCCCACATTTGATTCCCATCATGGTGTTTTAGCGGCTTGGGTTCCATGCTGTGGTTTGTTGGTGCGTACATAGCAGTGTATGTGTACTACTTTATACACTGGGCAGCATTACATATGTGAAGCCATTATACGTGAGAGGGATCCGCCCGTGTGTCTAGTTGCTGCGAATTTTCTGCAGGCCTTCATTCGCTATTTGATCAGCAGCAACATTGGCGAGGTGGCTTCCATCTTCATGACTGCAGCTCTTGGTGTTCCCGAGGGTTTGACCCCTGTGCAGCTGCTGTGGGTGAACCTTGTGACAGACGGACCTCCTGCAACCGCGTTGGGTGAGTCCTGCCGAAGACTGCATAGCACCAAAAGGCTGGAATATTGTTTTGACGTCAGCTAATCACTTTTTTTTTGGCAGCGTCTTGCTTTTGAACTGCTTCTCTCGCGCGTGGCTTTTTTGAATGTACAGGCTTTAACCCCGCTGACGACGATGTGATGAAGCGGCCTCCGCGACACCGCGACGACCGCCTGATTAGCACTTGGATCTTTCTGCGTTATCTACTGGTTGGAATTTATGTCGGCTTCGCAACGGTCGGCATCTTCGTGTGGTGGTACGTCTTTGGGACGGATCCTTCGGAGCCTCACACTCTTCTGACTCTGCCCCAGCTCATGGCTTGGGGCCGCTGCTCCTCGTGGAAAAACTTCAACGCTGTACCTGTTTTTGGAATGCCAGCCGACGAACCTTGCTCCTACTTCACAATCGGCAAGGCTAAGGTATGAGGCTGTTGAAATTAAGGTTTTTTGAATTTCTGGACCTCAAGAGGCCGGACTTGGGTTTTACAATTTCGCATTTCTGGCTTCCTGTGTGCATTAAATGTAAACACTAACAGCATTGCACCCCTTTCACTCGTGCTGTCCTGCCAAGAGGCAGCCAGTATTTCTTTTTCTTGTGAAAGCTTGTATTTGTCCTTCTCCACGCGTTGGTACCTTTTGGGTCACCATGGCCGTTTGAAGCTCCTGTTGATCCGGTGTTGTCCTGCAGGCGAGCACGCTTAGTTTGACAGTGTTGGTCGTGATTGAAATGTTTAATGCTTTCAACGCTCTTTCAGAGAACCACTCTCTTCTTCGGATGCCTCCCTGGGTGAGCTTTTTCACGTGCGGCGCAAGAACGTACATTTTTAGTGCGTATGGCCAATGCAGTGCATCTTGGTAGTGGCAGGGTCCACCAGTGACGCGTAAGTAACAGATAGATGGGCAGTGGTCTGTGTGTTACTGAAGTGCATCGCGACTGCCTTCGGAAGAGTCAGGATTTAAATATTTGCTCTTGCCTCGGCTCTTCGCTCTAATGGTGTGCTGAACCTGGGGTCCGTGCGTACATTCAATTCAGGCGAACCCTTACTTGCTTCTGGCGACCGCTTCTTCCCTCGCTGTCCACTGCGCAATTCTGTACATTCCCTTCCTTGTAGGTCCTCACCAACGGTGAAGCTTGTGAAAGCAGAAATAGAAAAATTACTGCCACCATCTCACTGCCTGTCGAAGCACAGTCTACTGCAGCCGTTAATCTCTTTTGTTCTTCGCTTGCTTTACCAGTCACATCAAACGTACTAGTGAAACGGACTTTGTACGTTTTCGACTCCGTGCTGCAGAGCCGCGTCTTTGGCGTCGTGGAACTTACGCTGATGGACTGGGTTTATGTGCTCCTTTGGTCTTTCCCTATCATTATTCTTGATGAAGTCCTCAAATATCTGGGTAAGGTTTCTTCTGAATTTGCAGGCTACCTTGTAAAGCTTCAAGCAGCGTCGAATACTTGCTATACATAGCGGGTACTGCATATGCCTAGCAGCATATGCACATTTGTGTACAAATTGCACTCTCGAATAGTGTCAAATCCGTCCTCAGTTTAACGGAAGTGAATGCGTATAGCAGCGGAAATTTCGTCATCGTATCCGTGCCCGAACCAAGCCGCGGCAGTGCTTGGTCGTATGTTATATATGCAGGCCGCCGTCACTTTGCACAACAACGCGCTGCAGCTATTACGGCTAGCAAGAAAGATTGAGCTATGCGAATGCGCCAGGCGGAAGCGGCCGGCCTAGTAGGAGGGGTCGCCCACGGAAGGACAAACCGGCTTCCGCTTGTTGGGTCGCGAGAGGGGATTCCTCTGTGTGCGGGCCCGTAAAGAGGAGGGACCTGAATACGAGGAGACTTCGCAGTCAACAAAACATATTTGCAGCAGCAGTGGCAGTCTTGCCACTGCCAGCCAGCTGCAGCAGCGAAGCAGCAGCAGCTGCAGAAGGCCCCAGTTTAAGGTGGCCGAAGTTCGATCGCTACTGCTGGGATGGGCTGATGCGTTCTATATGCCCTGCGGTGGTCGCCCAAGCGCCAAGCAGGCGCAGAATAGGTGGTATAGCGATAGAGCCATGATGGTTGCTTCTTTAAGGAACACATGTTGTCTATCCTTATAAGTATGAAAATGAAAGGAAGACGAATGAGCAGTGTACACATAAATTTGAGGCAAACAGCACACAGGCGCAGCACTCAAAGGAACCTCTCCAATGGCCTATTGAAGTGTAGAGCAAATTGCGAGGGAGGAGGAATTACGCCATTGAAAGCGAATTCCGGAATCCAGTAGATGGCCCTGTAGAGTGCGCGAAAGGTGAAGCTAAGTCAGCAGGAGCTTTTTTGGCTGTTTCCTTTGTGAGTAAACTTGACCTGAAGATATGCAGCTGTGCTCAGAATTCGTAGCGCGTCTCAGCGGCTAGCAGCTGCTGGGCCACGTTGATTGGTGTTGACTGGTGATATGCACGGCGCTCTGAGGTCTGCTAGCAATAGCTGTTGCATATGTAAGTAATGCTGAAACTGCAAGCTGTGGGACTGGCTTGCCAATAGTAGCAGCACGGAACATATTTAAGTGAAAGAGCAGCTGAGCTGTCGTATTAGGTGCGCGCTGAAGTGAAGGCACGGAACTCTTGAAATGCAGTGGATACGAAGAAGGCAAAGTCGACGGATCAACAGCCTCCAGATGGGGTGCGTTTTCGTAACATTGACGAGTAGAAGGTCCCGATGTTTGGTCTACTGTTTATATCTATGGGAACGCCTACATTTCTCTAATTTGGCAGAATGAGTATCCTACAGGCATGCGGAGTTCTGTCGTAGCACTCGCTATTGTCTAGGCCCCGTAGTTTTCTCCTGTTGGCGAGAAGCAACCACGCTTGTAGATATGAGGCCGTAGGTGGTCTCCTCAAAAGTGGAGGTTGCGTCTTCCTCTTTCCCTCTGAAGGGCAGCAAGATGCGCGGAGGACTGCATGCAAACGGTGTGACTTCTGGGTGCATTTGGAGGTGCGCTAAGGAAGCGGAGGCAACGGTTTCTGTTTCCCCGTGTGCGCTGATGAACTTGTCAGCTCGAGTGTGCAGTTTCCACTTCCTGGGCGACTTTTATACGAATCGAAGACATGCCTTTAAATGCGTTGTGCTCTTAACACAAGCCATCTAGGTTTGGCTGGCTGCTACCCGCGCAAATTCTTACGATTGTCGCTACAGTATCTGGTGCCACAAGAGCGTAATTTGCCTTGGCCACCACACTTTGCAGTTGGTGCTCCCAGACGTCCTGGCCAGGTCTTAACTGCTCACATAACGAACGAAATTATGTGCCTTATTAGGCAACAGAGTACTAGAGAAACGCAACGATGGCGATGCACCAGACTTAAGGTTTAGACTTCTACGGTGACGCTCAAAAGGGCAGCTGCTCCAAAAGTATCCATGTCGATTAAGAAAGGATAAAAATTGTAGGGGTTACTGCAAAGTAAGGAGGCTGCCTGCATTGAGGTCTTACCCAGCAGCGCGCGTCTTAGATTGTTGCTACCCCGCACTAGTGGAGTCGTGGAAAGTCTAGGCTTTATCGAAGAAAGGCCCTAATGGGCAGGCTTGGGGTTTTAATGTGCGGTGTACGCAATGCTCTGACCTCCACTGGCCGGGAGCTGCAGCACCTATGGATATGCTCGCTGTTTCGTCTTCCGCCTAGCGTGTAGCTCCAAACGAACAAGCAGTTCACTTTCGCTCGTGTGAGCCTCTGAGGCTTTCGGTGTGCATGGCTTTCGCTCTTTCATCCAGGGTCAGTGTCAGGCTGATTTTTCGAGAGTCGCGTGTGGTGTCGTTGCTCAATACTCTGTGTTGCAGCCATCAGCACAGAGCCACCTCTAAGCTTACATAAAACTGCCTCGACGCCTCTGGGCTCCTCTTGTTTCGTCGGTCTTGCCCCTTTTCCAGATTTTTAATTTTAATTTCAGCCCTAAAACTTGACTAAGGTTTTGATATGTGAATTGTGAGCTCGACAGTGTCGCTGCTGCAGGCTTTGTGAAAGGCAGGAAATCCCTTCGACTTTTCGTCTTGTGCGCAGACTGAGCCACCCGTTTACCAAATAAAAGCATGTAGAGCTGCATGAAAAATGCCTTGAGAGACTCCCCGTGTTCCTCTGGCCGTATTTGGGCTATGTAAGCTGCAGGGCCGGCTTTCCTCTGGGTTTAGAGTATGGGCCGGCGGCAATTTCAGCAGTGTGGCTGACCTAAACGCGGCGGCTGATAGCTTAAAGTGTCTGATTTCAAATTGATAAGTAAAGGAATTTTTTACTTCTTGCTGGGAATTTTCAGGGCCGCATTTTTCCAATGTGTCTATTGTGTAGCGGCCTTGTTCGCGAACAGTGATGGTGGCAGAAAAACTCCTTCCGCTGCCCCACAGAAGCAAGAAAATGGGGATTTAAAGAACTTAAATATTTTTAAATTGCGTTATTAGGCGAACTTATTTTTGGCTAATTGTTTTGTGCTGAATTGGACTGAGACACCAAACAGCGTGGTGCAACACGAAAAGGTGATCGCCAGCTGCTGCCGAGAGTTGCCAGGGTCACTGCAGTTGAAGGGTGTGCAAATCCGTCCGTGAAAAACAGCAATCGGTTTCGCATTAGCTCGCATTCGATTTGTCTGTTTAATAGTCTGTGCTCTTGAAGCTCCTGTTCACTTCTTGCTGTTAATTACTTGCTTGTTTGTGGGCCGTTGAGCACATGGTTCGCTACGGCCTTTCTCAATCCTCGCACCCTCGCTGCTAACTCAGTTGCTCCTCTGTCTTTGCTGAAATCATGCAGCTCTCTCTTTAGATCGCCAAACAGGTATTCAATTGCTCCTCTCTCTTTTGTCTGACGCTTGCGTGACCACTGGACCTAGGTCGCCGCAGCTGCAAGAACTGCAGCGGCAGCAGCACCAGCCAAAGATGGCCCTCAACTACTCTGCGGGCACTGCATGCCCTGAAAAGCCTTCTCAGGGTGAAGCTCTCCCGCCTGCGGCTCCTCCATCGTCTCCTGCAGCGGCGATCTCACCCGGTCATAGCCATCGCCTCGCAGATGGCAACAGCTGCTACCTTGTGACTATGGGCCTCTGTGCCCACGTGCGCGCTAAGAATGCGCAAGCAGCAGCTGCAGTGGCAGCAGATGCTGCAGCAGGCGCGGCAACCGAGTCTGCGCAATCAGACACGGCCAAAATTGGGTCTCTCTACATAAGTTCGATACCGGCGCAACAGCACCCGCAACATTTCGAGTACCATCATGAGCAGCACCCGCACCAGCTGCAGCTTTCGCCGTGTTCTCCACGGCTAGGAACTCCACTTTCCGGGCAGCATCCTTATCAGCAGCAGCAGCAGCAACCTCCTTCGTTCTGCACAATCCATGTAGACAACGGTCTGGCCTACGGAGCTGACTGCGCGGCGACAGAAGCCGTCATAGGCGCTGTAGCTCGCGCAGCCGCAGCAGAAGTATCCCTTGCTGCGGCAAGCTCAGATGAATCCTCTCTTTGCGGGGAGTCGCCGGCGGGTCCCGCAAGAGCCTCACGTGGTGGAAAGCCTGGCGTTGTGGGCGTTGATTTACCAGATATGAAGAATATACCTCTCGCTATTCGGGTGCCTCCATATAGAGAGCATCTGTGGTACGAATTGAAGCAGCTGCGACGTTTCTGGCAGATGGACATGCACCAGCGTGACTGGCGTCAGGTGTTTGTGTGTTCTTATTTCCCAAACGCAATAGACCCCTTGCTGCTGACTCTGTTGCGGCTCATCTGCTGCATTTCAGTGCTCGTGTTGGAGTGTTTCGCCTCGATCCAGGGATATGGCGAGGTCGGCAAGGCACAGATGCTTTACTTTACTAACTGGAACAGCTTGCTAGTTGCTGCTGGCTTCTTGTCCCTCAGCATCACTTCTGTTATTGCATGCATAAGCTTCGCGGCTCCTTTGCAGCAAACCTCGATGCAATCAAGTGCACAGCAGCAACAGCGGCAAGGGCGGCAAATGCACATCCAGGATGACGATCTCACGCAGCAGCAGCAGCAGCAGCAACAGCAGCAGCAGCAACACCAGCAACGGCTGCAGCGGAGGAGCCAGCTGTTGATGAGCCCTGTTGAGGAAACAGCATCAACATATTCACTTAACAACCACCTGCAACACAACTCATGCACTGCATCTCGCGACAGCAGCAGCTGCAGCTTGGGCTTTTCTGCCTATGAGTTTGTGGCGGTTGACGGGCGGCACCCGCGGCCGACCTACAGCAGCAGCAAGGCGGCGTTCTTGCCGTGGCTCGTGCAGCAGCGGCAGCAGTTACTACAGCAGAAACAGCAGCCTCGCAACACCAGAGCACTTTGCCTTGTGCTTCAGGGATACACAGATCTCATGTCTGATAGCCGCTACTGTGTAGAAGGGATACTACTGGCTCCTAACCCCAGCAACCCCTCACTGCCTCAAGGCTCCCCAAGGACAACCTGTTGGTCCCGCCGGCTTCCGCTTTTTAGTAGGCCAAAAGAGACTTCTTCCAGTGCTGAAAACAGCAGCGGCAGCATTAGCAGCAGCGGCAGCAGCAGCCCCGCTGCCTCGGTGCCCCCCCACACGTTGGGGGCATGGGCCTCAGGAGCAGCAGACGGCGCGGCTCCCAGTTCTAACAGCAGTAGAGTTGTTGACAAGGGGGTTGCAGGTTCCGCAGCAGCAGTAACTGCAGCTGGCTCTGCAGCAGCAACCATAGCTACTACAATAAGAGGAGCATCAACAACTGTGGAGTTGCCGTGGTATGTGAAGGTTACTTGGGTGGTACACAATTTGCAGTTGGTGGCGTCTTTAGGCGTCGCTGCTGTATTCTTCTCCCTTTTTAAGGCTGAGGACGTTGCATTCCCTGGATCCTGGGTGACAGTGTGGAAACACGCTGTGTTGGTACTGCTGACGCTGCTGCACGCATCTTTGCTGTCTCGTATTCCCTGTCCCATGAGACATCTAGGCTACACACTGGTGCTCTTTTGCTGTTACCTGCTGTTGCAAGTGTGTGTTTTTGTCTTCAACGTGCCCAACGGCCAAGGGGGGATCGGCTATGTGTATAAAGTATTTCATCTTTCGGAGCCTGTGAAGGCTGCTGTTGTGCTCTTGGGCATATTTCTCTGCTCGTTTTTAATGCATATATTTCTCTGGTCTATATCCCGCAAACGTTGCCTCTACGTAGACCCTCCTCCGTCGGTTTCGGTTACGGCGCTGCAGCTCAAGCGCAGCATCCGTTACGCTGCTGCTGCTGCTGCTGCTGCTGCTGCTGCGGAACAAATCGCTGGAGAATCCGCTGCAGTGAGCGCAGCATCCGATGTCAAAAGCAAACACTCACTAGTCCGACTCCAGCTGCAGCAGCAGCAGAAGTGCTGCAGTGACCAAGCTTCAACTGGAAACACCGATGGCAGACAAAGCGGCAGCAGCACCCGGCGAGAACCGCAGCAGCTCGACGAGCCTGAAGGCGTTGTGGTGCAACAGAGCTAGCGCAAGAACAACGAATTGATTAATGAATTGATTGATAAATTAGTTAATAAAACATGGAAAAAGTGTCACGTGAGGATAGTCAAGAGGCACAAGGGGGGCTTGCCTCATGAGGTGTGTTGAGGAAGCAGCAGGAGGGCCCTGCAAAGGTGCTCCTACGGATGTCACTGTTGTTGTTGCATGCGTCTGATAAGGATGCTTCAAGAGCCGTTGCTACAGCAGCTGACGCAGGTTCCGCCGCTCCCCTAAAAGCGGCAGCAGCTGCCTAAGCAGTGGGAACAGACTATGACAGGTACATATGTAGGTCTCTGGGGGCAGCAACCACTTTGGTGTTGTTCCTTGGAGGGCATCCAGATTCTGCCGTCCTAGGACTTTCTAAAGGCTGTGCCTGAGCTGCTGCAGCAAGGGCACAGCAAATTCGGCAGGGTGCAGTGCGGCCCTTTGGTATCATCGCGAGCAGAAACTGAAAGCGTGATGTAGAGACTCCACGGTACTACAGAAGATAGAGTTCAATGCTCGGGAATTAGACTAGAGCTCAGTTAGGATGTGCATTTACAGACGAAGTTCCCCTCCCATTCCTCTGATAGAGCTACGCGTGACAAAGTAGAAGCATGAACGTCACGTATCCTAATAGTGCAAATCTTATACACGCTCAGGTGCTTATGCCTCTAAAGGCAATACATAAAAACTCTAGATGACTGCAATATATCTGTGCAAGTGGTTGCATGTAAATATCTTTGCATTTTGTTCTGGATGAACATGGTAACTAATGGAAAACGCATCCGCGAGAATCTTCACGGGCCGTCATACATAAGCAAATGTAATTAGTCCAATCACGGTTGTATGAACAAGTGAATAGTTGCACGAAGAAAGCAAGCAACAGCCGGCTGCGCCACACAACCGAAGTGGAAGTAACACCTAGTGAGTATAATGCAGAGAAGCCCATATGCGTACACGGCAGCACAACCATTGTAAACACCCTTATAAAACTGTGTATTCAGATGTAGATGGAGGCGCACGCATCAGCTGATGTACAAAGTAGAATGTGCAGAAAATGTGCGTATGTCAGAAGCAGAAGTATCCCCTGATGTGCCACTTGAGTGGTTCTTAGAAATCCATCCTCGGAAATACACACAAACACGGGCCTGCGCACCAGTATGCAGCTCCTCTCTCCACATACACGACAGAACCTCTGAGTCCCTCCTAATCAGCTCACTTTAAGCAAATGGTATTTAAAACATACGTTCATACAGCTAAGGGTTAAGCGGCAGGGAAATGCTTATTGCCAGCGTTGGGACCCTAAGCGTTGAGCGGCCCCATTTATGGCGCTTGGGGGCAGGATACACCTTACCAATGGTACTTTACAAAGGACCACTATGTATACGTCTAGAAACCTGAATCTACTAGTGTCAGTCGCTTATTAGTTTCAGCAGGTAGTGCTGCCAAATACTCAATAGCTCGCAAGGAGACTCTTAGCGTGCGCGGGAAAAATGGATTTCCTACTTCTGAAGGAAATCCTAGCGTAGTGGCTAGATGGGGAAAAGCCTTCGGTCATTTTTCTTGCACAGTCTCTGTGCTAGGCAACTTCAGCTAACTACTGGTCGCCTGTTCCGTGGGCCCAGTCCCCCATGTCTTTAATTGCCCAATAAAACACAAAACATTCCAAATAAGTGAAATGTACACAACCTCAAAGACACATCAAAAACACGGATAGGCAGGACCAATGGCTGCGATAGTTTGGGAGGCACCCCGATGTTTCGGTACGCTTCTTCAGGGAACTCGGCACGGCCAATACAGGAAAAAGCATATATTATTACTATTTCGAATGAAAAGTGGTGACGTAAAAATAATAAAAAACTAAAGTGCTTGTGCAACATACGTAATACATGTGGGACGCCTCGCATGCGCCAAGCTGCTAAAGGGGCCGCCTGGACGCTGGGGGCCCCACAATAGGCTTAAAAAAGCTTCGAGACTGGAAAAGGGAACAGCCGACGAAATTGCAAATTAGTTAAAGTGCTGCTATATTACAGATTCTTTGCTTCCTTGATATCAGGGAAAGGGCCAAAGGCTCCACCACGGCCCTTCGGGGTCACCATGATGATCGACACAGGGCCGACGTTTTCTCCTGTATTCTGCCGTCGCTCACTCTTTGTTGATTTAAACTGAGATATCCGTATATTAGATCTTAATTTGTATAATTTCTTTCTGCGCAAGAATATGTTTCGGCGGACGGCTGCGCGCGGCGCTGCAGCGGCATGGCAGACCGGAGCACTTTAGCCTTAACCAGAGGCTCATCTTATGGCGCAGAACAGGATGCATTTATTGCTCTTTCTTTTTCAAAAATGACTCGATAACCATCCATTAACATAAGGCGTAGCATTTTTTACGCGAGTCTCCCCAAATCCAGGCCGATAGGACCAGTTCTACGTTATTATTGCGCGGCCGTACCTTCATTAACAGCTCTCCTCTGCACATTAAGCCAGCCACAATGAATCTCATTTTGCTGCACAAAGAAGACCTTATTATGAAGGAAAATGAGGCGTTTGCTATCCTTAAAGGCCTCGAGCATACCCACTGCCAGCAAGTGCTCAAGCTTAAGGTGATATGTCTGCTTTTGCACTTATGTGTGTTCTCATTTCGCCTTGAAATGGCCTTTTACTTGCCTGCATGTCACCTTTCGCTTTTCCTGGCAATGTTTTTATTCATTATTCTGGCTGCCTTTACGTCTTATGGGGTTGTTGAAGGAAAAATCAAACTGTGTGAAGGCACACAACGCTTGTCTTGTGTTCGTTTATGGTTATTATGTTGAGCTACAAGCTTGTATTTTTGCTTCCATCTATTTGTGCCAAGTTATTGTCCTTTGGCTGTTCTCAACGCTCCCTTCTGCTTAATAATTTTCATGCATCTACTCCACTATCCTCTCGTTGGTCTCCGCATCTGTTTGTTTACGCAGTTTGCGCTGGTCTCTGTCTGCACTTCCTGTTCACTGAAACTCAAATAATGTTGCTTTTGCCTCTAAAGCACCTGATTTTTCCCCATTTTTGATTATTTTCTCTTTTTTGCCCAGACTTTATGGTGCCTTTCGTTTTCTCATCCGTCCTGTCATGTTTCGCGTTTCTTCTTTTCTTTGACCTATTCCTGTCCACTGTTTTTGTTTCTTAACTGCTCTCAAATAGCATTTGTGTTGATGCGTTGTAGGTGGGCAGTCGTGTTAAGGTTGGAGTGACAGGAGCAGCCACAGGAGAGGCCGAGGTGGTTGCCTGTAGGCCGCAGCAGACTGAACTGAAGCTCTTATCGAGAATTGACTTGTAAGCAAATAAGTCCCATGCCTTAGCCACAAATCCTAGGCGATAAATCGAGGGAGTTAACCCCCCGATTTTATTGTCCGGCTTTGCAGCTGAAGTAGCTGATTGATAGGCTTTGTACCATGAGCTGTTTAAGTTTCAGTTGCTGCTGAATGAACCACGAAATTGCTTTTTTCCTTTTCTTATTTGCTTAAAGGAGTATTGCGATGCCAGAGAGTACACACGATAATTCTCTGCATGCAAACTAATAATGAAATATCCACTGTAACTGTGTCCGTTCTCAATTATCGATATATTCGGCCTTTTCCAAATTTGCAAATCATTTTTTTTCCTTTTTGGGCATTTGCACAGAACTCCGGCAAAGGCTCCTTGGGAGCATGTGGAATTCGATCTTCTGCTTGCAATGCCCCGCCCTAAAGTGCTAGAGCGGATGCTGCAGGTAAGCTTAGTGCAGCTGCTGCTTCTAATGTTTGTAGCTGCTCCTACTTCATCTTTATCACATTCCTGGTTCGTTTCTGCAGCTTTCAACCTCAATTTGATTTTCTTCCCCTCTGTGCTGTCTGGATTACTTCGAAGTTGGGTTCGATCCATTCATCGTCCGTTTCCCATTCATCTGTATCCATGTCTTACAATAATTATCGCACTTTGGACTCTCTGGTTTTTGTCTCTGTCTTAATGCAGCTCTGTGCGGTCGTTGGGGTCCGCCGTGTCTTCCTGGTTTGTGCTGGTCGAACGGAAAAGGGATTTTTGTGTTCTTCACGCTTGGCTGTTGAGAATATACGAGAGCAATTCAAACTCGGTGAGTTGCTGCTCCTGCTGCTGCAGCAGCGGCGTGGTTTTTGATGCTTCTGGGTAGTACTTCCGCGTGTTTTTGTCGTTGTCCTGGCCAAAACAAGAGCGCATCGCGCCGGCTATCCGCAGATAAAGGCAAAAAAGTGGAAGAAACTCCACTAAGTTTTGCTGTAGCACCAGTGCTGGCAGTTGCAGGAGCAGCAACTCCAGCTCCGCGGAGGCCGCCGATGCAGCAGCGACGTAGAGTAGCGCCGCAGCTATCTTTCCTCCAAGCAGCACAGCTCGCAGCAGCAGCAACAGCTGGCAGCAGCAGGTGAAGCTGCATCTAACAAGTGTACGAGTGTGTGCCTTTGCACCCACAGGTTTGGAGCAGGGAATGTTGACACAGCCACCTGAGCTGCATGCATTTGCGTCATGGGAAGGTTTTATGGCAGCTTTAGCTGCTGCTGAAGAAGCAGCAGCCGCTCCAACAGCAGAAGCAGAAGCAGCAACACAGCTACCAACATCTGCTAAAGAACATTCTGTCTGGTTACACTACCTGTTGCCTCCGCTGCGGCTCGTCGCGCACCCCCACGCTGAGCCAACACTGCCTCAACTGTTAGTGAGTAATTGATGCTGGCTGCTTTTGCCGCTGCAGCAGCAAAAACAGCTTCCATCTGGCGGCTGCTTTTGATGCTGTAGGCCCTTGCGTTCCTTTGTAACCATTGTATTGCCAGTAGTAAGTGCATAATGATGAGTTTGCCTCTCAGAGGCAGTCTTTAAATGGACAGGCTAAGAGTGAAAATAATGTTTGTGGCATTCTCTGCAAGTCTCTTGCTGCAAACTTTACCGGTGGTAATTTAATCTTCTCAGCAAGCACTGTGGTACTGTCTGTTTTGGTAATACTTACTCCTTTCAGAAGCTGTGCTAGTAGCATTTTTATTATCAACTAGTGCATTAGTAGTCAAACTGAATTATTTCTTTGCCGTTTGCACTTTTGTGCAGTTGCGTCCATTTTCTAGCTCTACAAGTTCCAGCCAGTTGCAGCAGCAGCAGCAACAGCAACAGCAGCAAGAGCGAGCCAGCGTGCTGCTTGCTGTTGGTCCTGAGGGTGGCTGGATTCCGCCAGAGATGAACTTGCTGCAGCAGCAGCTGCGGTTCTTGCCCTTTCGTTTGACTGACAAAGTGCTCAAGTGCGAGACGGCGCTGACTGCTTGTCTTACGCAGCTCACCATGTGCTACGAAGACCCCATGTTCCTGCCGCTGCTGCGCTCTCCAGGTGAAGTCTACGCAGCAGCAGCAGCAGCTGCTGCTGCTGCTGCAGGAACAGCAAATGACGCAACAGCAGCTGCCGCAACAGGAAATGGAGAGGACCAGACAGAAACACAAAAGAGAGAGGCACACAAACGTCAAGGCGGACGAGAGGTGGTAAGGGCCATAGGTGGATTCCTCATGACCTTTCCACAACGCTATGAAACACGGAAAAATGCAGCGGAAAAGCAGCCTGAACGACAGCAGCAGCAGCGGCAGCAGCGAGAGCAGCAGGAGCAGCAGGAGCACGTTTAAGTACGGGTGGTTGCTCTAACTCATGAGAACTTGAACTTCAGAGTGGACGAAAATTCATGTTTA
Source organism: Eimeria tenella (assembly GCF_000499545.2). NCBI lineage: Eukaryota > Apicomplexa > Conoidasida > Eucoccidiorida > Eimeriidae > Eimeria > Eimeria tenella. The sequence continues at coordinate 42,652 of NW_013541507.1, forward strand.
ACTCATGCCAGCAACCTGCCGCTAATTTGAAGTGTTAAGTAAGAGCTTGAAGGGATGATGTCCACTCTTGCGCAAGTGGCCACGTATGGTGCACAAAATGCCCTTTCTTATTCTTTGGACGCTGCAAAGAGTATACATCCCTGTAGCTGCTGGAGCTGGAGTTGTAGCTGGCATTGTAGCTGCTGCAGCTAGAGTAGCTGCTGCAGCTGGAGTCCGCAGCACAGGACTTTGTCAAGATGCTGATAGATAGTTCTTTTCACGTTCTTCACTTTTTGTTTTGTTTGAAGCAACCTAAACGCCTTTTAATTTTGCTGCAATGCTGTAAGTGAAAGGGGGACCCATTTCATAACACTGGCTATGCCCAAGGGTACTAAAAAAAGTAAGACTAGTGGGGAAAATGAACGCAGGCAGGAGGCGCAGGAGGCGATAGTGGCAGAGATAACATTGGATTGAAGTGATGGGAGGAACAGAACTTTACTAGGGAATTTTGTATCAAGAAAAAACGCACTAAAGAAGCTGTCAAGCCAGGTACAGCAGAAATTAACTACGGTATTTTTTCAGGAAAAAACACTGAAGCTTTGCAGGTCCCAAGACATTGCAGCCCAACAGGGTCAACATACTAGCAATTAAAGAACTAAACGACCAAATTAAAGAATATGGTAAAGGAAGACGATTTGTTTGCGGCGAAAGGCAGCAGTTGATGAGGAAAGTGAAGAGGGCATGACAGCAAATGGTCTGATCCGTTAGTGCTGTCGTGTGCTGGGGAAACCCATTACAAGAAGTTCGAAAATATGGGAGACAATTTTTACATTAATAGAGTAGCAAATGCAAAGCAGCAAAACATTAAGTCCGGCGCTTGAACTAAGGAATGGACGACGAGGGTATCGATCCCTCTACCTCTCGCATGCTAAGCGAGCGCTCTACCATTTGAGCTAGACGCCCCCAGCAGCAGGCCCCGCTTGTAAGTCAAAAAAGGAGATAATAAATGGATGTCCTTTTAACATTCAAAATATATAAATTGGAATTCAACCAGAATGAAATTTGAGCGACCGCGAACACATGCCTCTGTGCTAGACACTTGAATTGTGTGGTCCAGCCCCGTAACCGTACTACCTTGGAAAAGTGTAAAGTTCAACTTCCTGTGCAGATCTAGTAAATTAGCAACTATTAAAGCTCACAATTGCTACATATGGCTTGAGGCTTTTGCCTGAGCTTCCATTTGGTCGTGCCACCCCGCGGGGCAGGTGGTGTATGCCAGTGTTTGCATGCTGCTGTTCATTTGTTGGGTGTTTTTGTCTTGCATGCATTATTGAAATCTGTGTCCACTTCAATTCTCTTGAACCAGAAATGGTCTGCTTCTCGCGCCTCTCAACGCTGCAGGATTTGCAGAGTATTTCGTGAGAACCGGTTTCTACTTTTGTCCTACAACTGCAGCAAACCAAGTGTCTATACAGTGCACACTCTCGGGCTGCCAGCCATATAAAAAAACACAAAAATTACACATGGCAAAATGCCTGTTGCTGCACCAAGAGCTGCAGCGCCAAAATTGTAGCTGTTACTCTTGCAACGAGAGCTGCGGCAGCAGCTCCTGCAGTGCTGCTGGAGCTGATGAAGTGGCCGGCTAGACCACGACAAATGTGGCGCACATATTATCCTAATTTGGATTTATTCGCATTGGCTTTCGTGTTTCTCCTGAGGCGGCTGCAGCATTAGCTGTTGCTGCTGCTGCAGCGCGTCACCCTCTCTCTTGAGGTTTGGGAAATGCAGCAGGTCTTCATCGGATTCCTCCTGCGATTCGTACTGCTGCTGCTCTGTGCTGCTGTTGCTGCTCCACAGGCGTTCTACGCTGCATACAGCAAAACACTGCAGCAGCTTCTCGTGTCCACATCTCAGCAGCAGCACAAGACCCCTAACAGCATCCAGAGAAAGGCAGCAACTTGCTTGCCAGAAGCATAAGAAGCAGCAGCAGCAAAGGCAGATGCAGCAGCCCCAGAAGCAGCAAAACGCACTCATAGAACTCCCTGGCAGCAGCTGTCATGAGGTGTACAGACACTGGACCGAGACAAGCCACAAACCACTCGCTGCTGCTGCTGCTTGTCCGCGACGTGTTTCGGCGTGTGCTGCCGCTGCTGCAGCTGCAGCTGTCGGATACTTCGGGAATCTCCAGAGAGCTTATGAGCGACCGCAGCAGTCGTGAGACCCTCCTGCAGCAGCAGCAGCAGCAGCACAAAAGTTCCTAAAGACTGAATAGAAAGGCAGTGCTACGAAAGAAAGCCATTCTCAGCAAAAGAAGCAAAACTTGACTGTAGAGCAGCAAGATGCTAACGTGCAGTCCATACGCGCTGCAGC
>NW_013541507.1:50000-58932 GCF_000499545.2 Eimeria tenella
TTCGCTCAGGGGGTGGGTAGGATCTGGCAGCAAAGACGGCAGCGGGGGAGCAGCCCGCAGTTCCCTGCAGGAGCGAAGCGCACACAATTGCTGTTCCTGCTGCTGCTGCTGCTGCTTTCCAGCAGTATCGAGGCCCGCAAAGGAGTGAGAGCAGCAGCAAGCTCAGCAGCTTCCAGCAGCAACTTGAGCAGCAGGAATGAGGCTGCTGCAGCTCCAGCGGCGGCAGGAACGGCAGTGAAGTAGCAGCAGCACCACAGCGGCAGCAACCTCAGCAGCAGCCGCAGCAACCTCAGAAGCAGCAGCAGCTCACTTCAGAAATTTCAATTTGTCTTCTTTGTCTTCAAGGCCGACCCAATCAAACCACCGCACGCGACGAATATCCCATCCGAGATCACTCAGCACTCTGAAAAAATTAAAGAGGGAAGAATAAAATAGTGAATGAAAATCCAAATTGGCAAGACATTGGCAAACAAATCCTTAATAAAACATTGAAGCCAGGATCACTCGCGCTAGCAGCAGCAGCAGCCCAAGGAGCACCGGAGGCAGCTGCATGCGCAGCACAGCAAGCCTTGACCAGCACATTATTATCAGCAGCAGCAGCAAGATATGCAACAGCAGCAAACCCCCTAGCTGCAACAAAGTCTGCAGCAGCAGCAGCAGCAGCTACCTATGTTGCAGCTTCACAGGCTCTGTGTACTGTGTGGTTGAAGTGTAGAAGGCAGCAGGACCATCTACAAAAATGCAGCGCCTCTTGTCCTCCGCCTCTCCAATATCAATCCAGAAGCAACCCCAACTGAAGCAGCAGCAGCAAGAAGACGAAACACGCGATCAAACGCAGCAGCAGCAGCAGCAGCAGCAACACAACAGCAGTAGCCACTGCAGAAGCAGCAACAACGCAACTGCAGCAACCCCTGCACCAGCAGCAATAACGCAACGGCAGCAATAACTGCAGCAGACAGTAGCAATCACTGCAGCAGCAGCAACGCAACAGATGCAACAACTGCAGCAGCAGACGCAATGCGAAGCAGCAAACAACACAGCAGCACCAACTGACTGAAACGTGTTGCGGTGAGCAACGCCGAGAGCAGCAAGACAGTCCGAAACCTCCCAATGGAAGGGCGAAGGGCGACGCACAGGGTAGGGAATACGGCGCAAGCTGCAGCAGCAACAGCAAATGCAGCAGCAGCATTGCAAGAAGCAGCAGCAGCGACGCATGCAACAGCAGCAGCAACCGCAAGTGCTGCTGCAGCCGCTGCCGCGTCACTTCTACAGCTGAAGCCGTAAGCTGCTCACCCCCAAGCCAAGTAAGTCCCCGCGGCTAAATGTCAAACCCTCAGCCCCGAACTCCAGACCCCGAACCCCAAACCCTGAAGCCCAAACCCTAAACCCTGTATCCTAAACCCTAGACCTGCCTCAGTCTGGCGTAGAACTGCCGGACTTTGCGAGGAAGAGCTGCCCAAGTCTGCGGCTCCAGCACTCGAACAGCAACAGCTGTCTGCAGTGCCTTCTCTAAGTGCGTAGGACGAGCGCATATAAACACCCTGCAGCAGCACCAGCAGCAACAGCAGCGTCAGCAGCAGCAGCGGAATGAATGCGACAGCAATGGAAGCGCAACTAACATGATATAGCCGTAGCTGCTGCAGCACTGCCAAGCGCATCGGTGGGGGACATGACTAGCATGTCCAGAAGCAAAAACGGTGCAGCAGCGGCAGCAGAAGTAATGGTAACAGCAGTAGCAGCGGCAGAAGCAGCAGCAGTACTGCACACTAAAACTTTGCTCGAAAGCCAATAGAGGCCTTGAGGCTTGATTAGTGAACAAAAAAGCAGCTGTGGTGGCAAGCCTTAAACCCTCAAACCTAATCCCTAGGGGCCTCTAAACCCTACTTTGAAAATCTTTCCATGACAAACATTTTCAGGGGCTGCGTGTACAGCCCAATCGCTGCAACAGGATGCATGCAGCCCCGAAACTGCAGCGAGGGAGCTTCTTTGAGTGCATGCAGGAGCACTTCGCTGAGGCGCTCTCTAAGAGATGGGGGGCAGACTCCCTGAACAAACAAAAGGGATAGGACAAAGCTGCTGCTGCTGCTGCTGCTGCTCGGTACTGCTGGGTGCTGCTGCGTTTGCTGCAGAGAATGGAGCAAGGGCAATAATTGCTGCTCCAGCTAAGACAGCAGATAGAAATTTGAGCACATTTAGGCAGCAGCAAGTGATAGCTACAGCAGCAGAACCAAATGATATAATAACAGAGAGTTGCTGCAGCTAAAAAGAAAGAAAAAAGAACAAAAAGACGAGAGACACCGAGATAAAAAGACAAAAATAGGAACAAAAGGAAGAAAAAGACCAAAACGACAAAAAAAGAAATGAGAAAATCAAGACGGAAAGCGAGAAGAAACCAAAGAAGCAACAGTAAGGAGAGAAACTCATTAAGAAAAAGAAAAAGAAAGACGCAAAAATAGTAAATGATAAGCTGCGGAAAACAGACTCCAGAAAATTCAACAAATGGATATCTTTGTGAAAAATAAGTGGCCTCAGAAAGAAATTCCAAAAAGAACCAAACCGATCAAACAAAATAATTAAATGGCAAATAAATGCCGCACTTAGAGGAGAAAAAGAAAATGGGAACGAAGAAAAAACTCACCAACTTTGCCAGACCAACTGCAACTTTTATGAGATCTCCTGGCCTCATGAGCGGGGCCTTTAGCACTGCCTCCTGTCCCACCTGTACGTACACCCAGACGCACAAAAGCGCCTTAAGAACTGTACGCGAAATTAAATAAAAATCCATCAAATATCAAATTCAGATTTGTGAAATTCGAATTTGTTAAATGCAAATTCAAAAGTAGGCCGAGCAGGATTCGAACCCACGACCACCCGGTCCGTAGCCGGGCATTCTATCCAACTGAACTATCGGCCTGGAGTGACCCCAGACCCTAAACCCTAATATCCAAACCCTCGAGCCTCAACCCTCGAAGTCAAACCCCAAACCCTAAACCCTAAACCCTCAAAGCCGACCCCAAAGTCCCAAACCCATGCCCCGAACGCACGTTTCGCAAGCCCAGTCATTGTTCCCCGTAGCCCAGCCCCAAACCCTAAACCCTAAACCCTAAACCCTGCCCCAAACCCTCACCTGTGTCAGCGCATCCGCGTGCCTAATGTTGACTCTGCTGAGGGCCCAGGGCACAGTCATCAGCGCGTGGGAGTTGAAGTCATCGAGATAGTGCTGCAGGACCCTGCAGCAGCTGCAGCTGCAGCGATGGCAGCTGCAGCTGCAGCAGCGGCAGCCGCAGCAACAGCTCTAGCGAGCAGCTGCAGCACTCGGCAAGGCTCGACAAGTTTTGTGGAAAAGGCGAAGGCAGGCGCTGTTGTGCTTCCTGCTGCTGCAGTTGCTGCTGAGCCTGCTGCTGCTGTGGGCGCTGCAGCAGCAGCTGCAGTCAGAATGTTGGCTTACAGGCAAGCCCGCGGCTGGCCCAGGGACATGAGGCTCTGCTGCTGTTATTGCATTTGCTGCTTCCGCTGCTGCTGTTTTTTCCGCTTTTGTTGTTGCGGCTGCTAGTGTGCTCCTGGGAGTGCAGCAGCAGCAGCAGCAGCAGCCGCTGCTGCCGCCGTTGGTGCTGCTGCAGCAAGGAATTGTGAAGCGGGAAGACAGGTGCCGTCGTAGCTGCTGATGCGCCTGCAGAGAGCCAGTATTTGAAGATCTAAGGTTTAGGATTTAGGGTTTAGGGTTTGCGGCTAGGAGTTCCGGGAGCAGCGTCAAGTTTCCTGTGTATGGCTGCGCCGATTCTGTTCGGGGCTTGCTGTTCAGCACAACGTTAATGTAATCCATCAAGAAACTGAAATAATGTAAAAAATAACAATTTTTGTACATAATTTACAATGTGCTTTATTTACTGCATGCAGACTGCTAAGCCTCGCGAGCAAGGCACAGGCAACTTTGGGGCTGGGGCCCCGGCCCCCAGTAGAAACGCTAGAAATATGTCTCGATCATAAGTAGAAATGACTTTGTTTTGGTTTATTTTTGCTTTTGCTAATTAATTTCAACGAGAGAAAATAAAACAAGTGGATTTGGGTGGCTCTTTCCCTAGCCTTAGTGTTCAAGCTGCAATTCGTTTCTGATAGTCAGTACCGAAATGTTCCAGGGGCTCCCGCTACTCTTGCCTAGCCAGCTATTTAAAAAATATCGTAAAGGGAAAATAGGTATTAATGCTTTTATGGAGCTGCTTTGGTGGCTTTTTGTTTATTGCTGTGTTGTGGCCAAGCCTCACATTTCATATTTCTGACCACAAGTTGTAGTGCAAATGAAGGATTCAACTGCGTAAACAAATGCATGTGAACGTTCGTACAAAAATTATGCTGCATATATACGCTTTACACAAATTCATGCACAGTCTTTCATTCAAGGTACGTATACCAATAGATATATCTTTCTAGCTTTTGAATTTCTCTGTGTGTGTTTCATTTCCACGTACGTGAATATATGCATACCACATGCAAAAGCCATATAAACTTAGTTTATACATATACTAGATTTGCTTATTACAAATATATATGTGCTTTTATGCTTGAAATTCATGAATTATAAATATATGTGCACAAGCTTGGCGTGTGCGTATAGGCTTGCAAACACACGCGCATTTCATGTATTGCTGCGAACACAGACTCCAAGCAAACAAATAAACGTATTTTTAAATTGCAATAAAAAGACGTACTCATAATTAATGGCACTTATTACTCAACAGTGCTTTCTAGTTTTTGTAGTTGGAGAGGGAAGAAAGCGCCACGCACCCTTGCTAACAGCGTTGGTTCGTCTGCCATTTTTATTGCTTTTCTTAAATTTTGAAGCTATGAAAAGTTTTTGACATCTTAGATTCGTCAAGCTATCAAATTATACAGCATCTATCACACAATGTTACAAACATGATGGTGAGACAATAATTTATGCTGTTCGTGAATGGGAGAAAGATTCGAGCGGCGAAGAAGGCAAGTTTCATTTGAAGAGTCTGCTTTTTTGCCTTTAGCAATCACGTACGAGTTCAGCCTTTTTAGAAAGGTCAAAAGCGTTGGTTTTGCTTGCTGAATGCACAAACGTGGACAAGATTCTTTGAATTGATATTGAAACAGCTCGAATGAACATGTCCAATTGTGCGCTACTGAGAAGTGGCAAGTGACTCAACAGCTCCAATCAAAACAACATAGATGGTCCTATATGGCAATAAACATGAAATCCAATGCTGGACTTTCCGAATTTGGCTGGTGAAGGAAGGAAAAGAAAGAAGGTGAAATGAGGGAATTCATAAGTTTGGAAAAGAAAAAGGAATCAAACAAACTGAAGGGAACAGAAAAGCAAACGAGACATCCACTGAGCACTTAAAGCAAGGCGCACAAAGATAGGATAACTAGAGAAGCGGGGTGCATTCAACTTGTAGTTTTTTTCAGACTGGAGCCCGAAAAAACATTATCTTTTTTAATCTGCATAAGTTATTTCGATTTAATTGACCTTAACCTTGTTGTGCTGCCGCAAACTTCACAAAAAGCTTCAGAGCTTCCACAACTTCCGAAAATGCTACAGTATTGCAGAATTTTTATTGACGGAGAGTGGGGGATTAACGACAGCAGCAGCAAAGAGCTCTCGGATCGAAATTCAAGTCTTTGCGGAATTCAGTTTGCTGCAGCAAATTAGGCGAAGGTCCGAAGCAAAAGTTTATGAGTTAGACTTCTAGACTTTTAGGCTGCATGTCTTATATTGCTGCGAAGACATTCCACAGCATATTGCACTCAGCTCCTTTGTCAATCTTCTAATTCTGTTTCTTTTTGAATTTTTCTGAGTGCCTAATGGTCCTATTTCTTTCATTTTTTTCTCATTTTTCCTGAGAGGGAACCATCAAATGCTCTTACATGTTTTTCTTATTGATTTTTGCGATTTAAAAAGAAGCTGCCATCATTCATTTGCTGTGCTGATTCTTCCCACTGGGCTGTTGCTGCCGCTTCCCCGTTTAAGCTTCTGCTTTACTGTTTTTTGCGTTCCTTCCTTTTTTCTGGCTGCTGCTTCTGTCATCTTGTTTGTTTGCCTCTCACCCCTCCCGCATTCTATTCCTGCTGTGTATTTTCAGCTGCTACTGCTGCTACTGCTGCCGTTGCTGTTACTGTTGCTACTGCCACTGCTGCTACTGCTGCTGCCGCTACTGCCGATGCTACTGTTGCAGCCGCTACTGTCGCCACTGCTGCTACTGCTGCTGCTGTTGCTACTGCTGCTGCTGGTAAGACTAAGGCTAAGACTCCCTAATAAGTTGGAAAATTAAGAGTTTGTCACTGTGGTGTGGGGGTCACTTCAGGCCGGTAGTTCAGTTGGATAGAATGCCCGGCTACGGACCGGGTGGTCGTGGGTTCGAATCCTGCCCGGCCTACTTTTGCCTTTTGAAGCTGAATTAAATCAACTAAATCAATCGTCTTATCTTGATTTTTGGGCTTTTAACAAATTAAATCAATTCCTTCATTTGGGGATAAGTTTGTGGAAGCGTGGAGTCCTAAAGGCGTTGAGTCAGCAGCAACTCAGCAGTGCGCTTTGCTGCTGCGCATTTATTTCTTTCAGCAAAACGAACACAAAGAAGAAGCAGCAAAAATGAATTTAAAAAGACTTATCATAAAGTCTAGCCTGAAATGCCTTAGGCACTCAGGCACGCTTCTCCTTAAGCCAGCTTGACAGCTAGCTAGCTAGCTAGCAAGCTGCTAGCCAGCTAACTAACCAGCGGCTTTCACCACTTCGTACAGTCATCTCAAGGCTAGGACGTCCACATCTCCACACGGCGAGGGAGTGGAGTAAAATGCTTTGAGTTGCTGCTTGCCGTGCGGTTATGAAAGCACCAGAGTGTGGGGCCCCACACTTTGCTCACGCTCCTACACTTAAGCTGCTGCCACGTCGGCGGTCTCCAGGCCGATAGTTCAGTTGGATAGAATGCCCGGCTACGGACCGGGTGGTCGTGGGTTCGAATCCTGCTCGGCCTACTTTGAATTTTCCATTTTAAAAACTCTTGATGAACTCTAGGCTTCCTGGAATGTCGAAGGGCCCCAGTGCCTCTAAGTATCTTCTTTCCTGCTGCAGCACGAGAGGAAGCTGCAGCAATTTGCACGAAAAGAAAAGTTCGCTAGTTCTGCCTAGGGCTGCATGCGGTCCATTGGACTGCGCCGGTGCTGTAGATGGCGAACCAGTTTCAGGACTTGAGCCATCGTTGGGAAGTGTGTTACTTTTGAAATTACAAAACTTCAGAAAATAAACTAAATGCCAATCAATTTGATTTAAGTCGAATTGAAAGTAAATAGGCCGAGCAGGATTCGAACCCACGACCACCCGGTCCGTAGCCGGGCATTCTATCCAACTGAACTATCGGCCTGGGGAGTGGACGTGCTGCTGAGCGCCAGACGCTGGGCAGCTTGCAACTTTTCCTTGGAATTGTGAAATTTCTCCCCTTTAACTTCTTTAAAAATAGTATTTATTACTTTTTAATTGCGGTTTGAAGCTACTTATTTAACTGCTAGGCGAATACACAGCTCTGCATGCTGCAGAGCCACAGGCCACCAGTATCGACTCGGGAAGGGGGGCCCCACAGCAGTGACCTTGGGGGCATTCAAGTGGCCACTTTAGTCCAAATTTAAATCTAATTGGCAATTTCGTTTATCTGCAGAGGCACAGGCCTCAAATTTGGGACCATCTGGGGCCCCCTGCCTCCTCGGGGGCCCCCAAACTACCCAGATCATCCAGCCCCCATGATGCGCTCCTGTTGAAGCCCCTACACCACAACTTGACCACTGGTCAGTACATCACAGGGGCCCACGGGTAGCCTCAACGGATGCGGCTGCTCTGCGGGGGCCCTTCTGGGGGCCCCCGGCCTCCCCGTCTCCGCGGATCGTTCTTGCTGCACAGCAGAGCAGCAGTAGCAGCAAAGACATTCCTGCAACGGCAGCAGCAGCCTCCGCAGCAGCCTAACCAGCTGCAGCAGCGGCGCCTTGCCCTGCCATTTGCTGGCTTTACAACCCACACCGCAGCAGCAGCAGCAGCTGCAGCAGCACCAGCAGCACCAGCAGACTCGCTTTCACAGCAAAATAGGCCCCCCGTGAGGCTGCCACCTTATGTTCAGCAGCTCACATTGGGCTCTTGGACTTTTTTCTTTTATCCTGTCCCTCAATACCTCAAATCCATAGAAGGGGCCCTTGTCGGGGGCCCCCATGGGGCCCTGCGGGGCCCCTTGGGGGCCCCGCGGGGGGGCCCCCAAGGGACCTTGCAGGGGGGCCCCCAGGGGGGCCCCGAAGGACTTCCTCAAGAAGGTCCAAGTGCCTGGGAGGGGGCTGTGCTTGTTGCTGAAATGCAGCCTAGGCTGCTGTGCTTGGAGTGCTGCAGCAGCAGACTGCAGCAGCTAGCAGCAGCAGCAGCAGCAGCAACAGCAGCAGCAGCGGCAAGGGGGTCTTCCCTTGAAGCGGAGATACGGAAGCAGCAGAGGCAACTCGCCAAGGGACTCTCGCTCCTCACCTCCTTTGATGGCGGTAGCCACACCCTAAACCCTAAACCCTAAACTCTAAACCCTAAACCCTAGCCAGCAGACACCGCGACCTGCCGCTGCGGGTGCCCCTAGAGTTTCCTAGACCCTCTTCTTGCCCTTAATGGCCCCCCATTTGTTTTGAATTTCTTTGATTTTTAAATTTACTTTTTGCTGCTCTTTTGCTGCTTCTGTTTGCTCAGGTTTGCTGCACGCAGCGCTGCTGCCAGTTGTCGTTGCTGCAGGGGCTCTGCAGGGTCTTGCAGGGGCCCCCGGGGGGCCCCCCAGGGGGGCCCCCCAATTCTTCCAGGGGTCCCCCCCGTCGGCCTGTGGGGGCCCCCTGGGGGACTGCGGGTCCCCCCCAGCTGTGGAAGGGGACCCGCCGGGAGGGGCGTGGGGGCCCCCGG
>NW_013541507.1:59032-59735 GCF_000499545.2 Eimeria tenella
TTTAGTGGGATGATCAGGCGGCGGCAGTGGCAGCTGCTGCTGCTGCTCGGGCTGCAGCAGCAGCAGCAGCAGCAGCAGCAGCAGAGGCTCATCGAGGCAGCGTCCCCTAGGCTGCTTCTGCTCCTGCTGTGTATAGGCAGTTCTTCATAAATGGCTCTTCAGCGCTCATTGCTGCTGCAGCGAGCTGCAGCAACAATGCTTAGCAGCAGCACGTGGTCCCAAAAGCAGCACATCGCTGCTGCAGCCGCACATTGCAGCTGCAGCAGCAGCAGGAAACAACTGCGGCGGCGACACACTTTGCTGCAGCAGCTGGCGGTTGCAGCACCTGAACATTCCAGCAGCAAACTGCAGCTGCTGCCACTCGCTGCAGCGGCAAGCCGCCTAATGCATTCTACACAGGTGAGTGCAAAGACAGCCACAGAGCAGCAGCAGCTGCAGCAGCTGCTGCAGCAGACACGGCAGCAGCAAGAAGTTGCAGCTAACTTAGCAAAGGCAACAGCAGCCGCAGCGGTGGCAGCAGCAGCAGCAGCACCACCACCACCACCACACGGGGTGCAGCAGAAGCAACAGGCTTTCCAACAGCAGCACCAAAAGCACACCCAGCAGCAGCAGCAGTAGCACTAATAGCAGAAGTATAGCTCTCCTAGCAGCAAAAACAGGAGCTGGAGCAGTAGCAGCAGAAGCAGCAGCAGCAGCAGAAGCA
>NW_013541507.1:59835-68756 GCF_000499545.2 Eimeria tenella
ATTTCATCTGCTGCAGAACTGCGCCGCCTCGTGTAGAACTAGCAAAGACGACAAAAGGGACTTTAAAAACAGCAAAGAAACAAATAATAAATAAACAAATTAAATAAATAAATAGTAAATACATAAACAAACAAATAAATAAATAAGAAAATAATAAATAAATAATAAATAAATAATAAATAAATAATAAATTTAAAATGCAAATTTGCTGCAGGCGGTATCCGGACTTGCTGGTCCACAGGAGCCTCGCGGCGTTAATTGAGGGAAAGCAAAAGCCCCCTTTGGATGTTGTCAGTTTCAATTAAATAATTTAATTTAATTTATTTATTTTAATTTAATTTAATGGATTTAATTTAATTTATTTAATTCATTTAACTCAATTAATTCAATTAGTTTGATTTAATTCAGTTGGTTTAATTTAGTTAGTTTGGTTTGGTTTGAGTTGAGTTGTGCACTTTTTTGGATTTGTTTGGCTTTGGAATTAGCGGAGTCTATTTCATAATGTTCATTTATTTGCTATTTATTTATTTATTTATTTATTTGCTATTTATTTACCTATTTATTCGTTATTTATTTATTTATTATTTATTTTTATGTATATTTATTTGTCATTAAATTGTTCGTTTATTCATTTGTTTATTGTGGTTTATTTACTTATTTATTTATTTATTTATTTAATTTATTTATTTATTATTTAATTTTCTTACTTATTATTTTGTAGGAAGCAACTGAGGCAATTTGCGACGTGTGCAACGACATAAACAAAAATATGAGAGAAGCTGACAAAGCCTGTGGACTGGTGAGGGTTTAGGGTTTAGGGTTTAGGGTTTAGGGTTTAGGGTTTAGGGTTTGGAGACTAGGCTTGGTGCTTGTGGAAGGCAGAACTGAGGGTGGCTATCAAGGAGGTTCGCATGCTCAAGTCTCGGGTTTTAGGGTGTAGGGTTTAGGGTTTGGACTTCAGGGTTTAGGGTTTAGGGTTTAGGGTTTAGGGTTTCTTTTGTTGCTTATCAGGCCGTATTGAACATTTACTTGAGGCGGCAGAAAGAAGCGATGGACACAATTGGTAAACATCCTTTCAAATAAATAAATAAATAATTAATTAAATACATAAATAGATAAGTAAATAAAAACAAATAAATTAATTAATGAATTAATAGTAAATAGATTGCATTAATAAATAATAAGTAGTTCATTTGTTTTTGTTTTCAGTTTATTGGGCTTTGCAGTACTTGTATGCTGAGGCTGCTCTTTGCACTGCTTTTCTTCCCCTCATTCTAGGGTTTAGGGTTTAGGGTTTAGGGTTTAGGGTTTAGGGTTTTGCTTTTCAGGGATTGTGCTGACTGTGGACGAACATTCTCTGTCAGTGTTTTTGCCTGAAGTGGACTCCGAGATAGTGAGGGGAAATGGAATTAAATTAAATTAAATATTAATTAATTAATTAATTAAATTAATTTAATTCTATGAATTAATTCATTTAGATTAATTAATTGATACTCATTAAATTAATTAAAATTCATTTAATTAATTAATATTAACTAATTAGTTCAATTAATTATAATTTTAATTTCATTAAACAATTGAAACTCATTACATAAATCCTTCAGAATTGGTTTCTTTGAAATGGGAAATTAACAAAAGAAATACAATTAATAGAAAATTATAAAAGGCAAATGAAAAAGAACTAAGAAGAAATCAGTAAATAGTTAAGAACTAAATAAAAAATTAATTAAAAATAACAAATAATAAATAATAAATAATGAATAATAAATAGTAAATACTAAATACTAAATAATAAATAATAAATCATAATCATAAATAAAGTAATAAATAATACCTAATAAATAGTGAATGATAAATAATGAATAAAACAATAAATAATAACTAATAAATAGTATATAATAAATAAGAAATAACAAATAATAAGCAATAAATAATGAATAATAGATAAAAGAATAAACAGTAAGTAATAATTAATAGATAATAACTGATGAAGAATAAATAACAAACAAAGGAACAAATAACAAATAATAAATAATAAATTGATGTAAATTTAATTTTGTTTCTTTTTTATTTTTCGCAGAAAATTTACTACAGAGGAATTTACAGCAAAAGAATTCCTGAGCAGTTAAAGGTGAAATTTGTAAAAGAAAATAAATAAAATTATTTTTCAATTAATCAATTAATTGCATTTCTACATTTAATTTCAAACAAAACAAATCACTTTTATTTGTTTATTTCTTTATTTATTTGTTTATTTTTTCTTTTTCTGAATCTGCAGAAAGGGCTTGTGCAGCCACAGGGGCAACAAGACAGTCAGAAGCAGGCAAGGGATTTAATTTGCTGAATTTGAAAGTATAAATAAATAAATAAATAAATAAAATATAAGTTCAATACAAAGAAAGTATTAATCTCTTTTTTGTGCTTTGGACCATGCGTAGATACACCCAACCCCGTTTCAGGTGTACATGCAACTTCCTAAACACTAAACCCCAAACCCTAAACCCTAAACCCTCGATTAAAGGCCTCATTTTACACTTATTTTCGACTCAGGCAACTTTTCTTTGGCCGGCTTTTGAGGGGAATCCTGAGGAGACGCAAATTGTGACGGTGAGCACTTCAGGTGTCTGTACACCTCAAAAGGGCCGCCACTGAGCGGCTTATTTCAAATGTTTTGCAATTTAATTGAAGTGTACATACACCTGCATGAAATATAATCCACTAGTCCAATGTTTTCGAGGTGTACATACACTTGAACTCAATCAGCTGCCCTGCCGCAACATGTGCTGAGGTGTACGTACACCCGAAATGTGCACATCGCTTTCTCGGCACACTCGAGTGGGCTGTCTGGAGTAAAGGACTTGAATACGATTTAATTTAATTTAAATCGATTTAAACATTTAAATTAATTCAAACTTATTCAAATTTATTCAAAATATACCATTTTAATTCTTTTCAGGTTTCTGAAGTTGTGCCGGTGCTGCTGATTCCTCTCGCGGAAATCCCCGCAACTTTCGGCGGGGTGTTCATACACCCCAAAAACAGACAAGCGCAAATCACACTCAGCAAAAAAGATTCAAGTAGGAAACATTAGCTGCTGCTGCTGCTGCTGCTGCTGTTGCTTCTGCTGGTGCTCGTGCTGCTGCTGTTCCTGCTGCTCGTGCCGCTGTTGCTGCTGGCGCTCCTGCTGCTGCTGTCACTCCTGCTGCTGTTGCTTCTGCTGCTGGTGCTCGTGCTGCTGCTGTTACTGCTGCTGCTGCTGCTGGTGAAATGAATCAAGTGCAGCACATAACAAAAGTTTAAAATGAAAATTAAAAAAAGCAGAAAATGAAATGAACATGCGAGGTGTACGTACACCTCGTCTTTTCTGTGTCTGCAGTTCTAAAGAGCTTCCTTAACGAAGAATGCATACCGGCGCCCTAAGTGCAGCAGCAGCAGCAGCAGCAGCAGCAGCAACGGGAAAAGGGCTGCACCAGCAGCCTGAGCAGTGTGCCTGCTGCAGCTGCGCTGTGCTGCTCCACGTGCAGCAGCAGCAGCAGCGTTATGAGTAGCTTACCTGCAGCTTTTTTTTGCTGCTGCAGTTGCAGCAGTAGCAGCAACAGCGAAAGACCGACAGCAGAAGCAGCTTGAGTAGTCTCCCCGTAGCTGCTTTGCTGCTGCTGCAGTTGCAGCAGCAGCAGCAGGAACACCCCAATAAGTTTCGTAGCAGTTTCGTGTAGCTACTGCCGCCGCAGCAGCAGCTGCTGTTGCAGCAGCAGCTCCTGCTGCTGCTGCCCCAGTTCCTGCCTCTGCCTGTGCAGCTGCTGCAGCAACCACTGCCGCTGCAGCAAGTGCTGCTGCTGCCGCCGCTGCAGCAACGTCTGCTGCTGCTGCTGCTGCTGCTGCAGCAGATTTTGTCATTTTTAGTTCGTGTGTTTTGTCCGCAAAATGCGTTGAGGTGTACATGC
Organism: Eimeria tenella; assembly: GCF_000499545.2. NCBI lineage: Eukaryota > Apicomplexa > Conoidasida > Eucoccidiorida > Eimeriidae > Eimeria > Eimeria tenella. Next base: position 63,780 of record NW_013541507.1, read on the forward strand.
AGCTGCTGGCCGCGAAAAGAAGAAAAAATTTTAAATTTGGCGAATTTATTTATTTCTTTTTTCTTTTTGTCTCAATAATATGTTTACCTTTTTCTTCTTCTGTGATGAACTAGTTCTTTTTTCTCTTCACAAGATGCACAAAATAGTAATTTTGAATATTAGAATAAACTTCAATTAATAATAAATGCAAAAGCGTTTATAAAACACTTTTTTCTGCGCGAACATAACGGGCGAAGTTGAAGTGTACATACACCCGAACACACACCACTGTGGGGTGTACATACACCCGAATCTGCGCCAAAAAGACCAAAAGATGAGAAATTTGAAGGACACTTTATTCAAAATAATAAATACAAAGAATTTAAACTCCTAAAATGATAAATCCGTGAAAAAAATAATAAAAAGGCATTTATAAATGCATGCAAAGCACCCAAAACTTGCTGGCCTATCTTCCTAAGAACAAATGAATCTGCAAATGAAGGCATTTGAACTTAAGTTTAAATTCTTGTTTATATTTAAAATATAAACACAAATTTCAACTTGTATACTTACATTATATTTGTATAGATATAAATGTAAATATGATATAAATATAAAAATTTATATAAATATAAATATAAATGTATGTGTAAATCTATATTTATATAGATATAAATGCAAATATAAGTGTAAATTTATATTTATCTCATATAAACATAAATATAAGTGCAAATTTATATTTACATAAACATAAACATAAAGGTACATACATATTTACATAAATATAAGTAACATTGATATTTATATTTGCATTTATATTCAAAATTCCATTTGTATTTATATTCATATTTGCATTTGTATTTTTACTTAAATAAAAAAGCAAATTTGGAATTCCAAAAAGGTGCATATTTAAAGGCAAAAAGAAAATTTCATTTATATTTTAATTTATATTTTAATTTATTTTCATTTATATTTCGATAATGCATTTTAAAAATAGAAATCTTTTTTTAATTCATTAAAAAAAACAAATATCTATTTTGGTGCCTATACACCTCAGGCGCTTGTGTACGTACACACGAAAAGGCACTTTAGAAAAAACAATTTGCAAAGAAAAGAAATAAATTAAAAAAAGAAAACTTTCTTTTGAATTGCAAATGAAGTCTTTTATTATATTTCTAAATTAAAATGGATTTATTTGAAATGAAGAAAAGTGATTAATTAAAAATGTTTATTTTACAAAGCAATTATTTACAAAAAACGCACATTTGTATTTACATATTTGCGCATTTATTTTCATTTATTTTCACTTATTATTTTCGTTTATTACTTTCATTTATTATTTCCATTTATTATTTTCATTTGTTTTTTTCATTTTAATAAATTTCATTAATTTGCATTTGTTCATTTTTGAGAGCCTTTAAAGAAAGCTCGTTGTCAAGCTGATTCTTTAATTAATTAGAATAAATAAATTTAAGAAATAAAAATAAGAATAAAATAAATTAATCGAAATTAATTGTAAATGTGTAACTTCACAAAAAAAACAAAAGCAACAAATGCACTTTCTGAAGAAAAATTCAAAGAAATGCATTTAAATGAATGACTAAATGAACATAAAAGATGAAAAGAAATGCAAGAAAAGTTGTATATTTGATTTTCTGCTTTTATTTGTTCTTATTTTTTCTTATTTGCTGCTTCTTTTGCTCATATTTGTTTTGGCCTTTTTGGTTTTTAGTTTTTATTTGTTTGTTTTTGTTTTTATTTGTCTTGTTATCTTTGTTTGTTTTTGTTCTTGTGTTTGTTTTATTCTTTTACTAGCAAAATGCATTTTAAAATGATGAAATAATTGAATAATTAAATAATAATTAAATAATTAAATAATAATTAAACAATTATATAGTAATCAAATACTTAAAACGTTGTCATGTTGTTTATTTCATATTTTGACGAAAAAATAAAATCACAAAAAGTGTAAAACAATAAAAGCACCTCACGATGGCTAGGCGCAACGGCGCTCAAAGAGAAATAATAAAAAATAAATAAATAAATAAACAGATAAATAATTAAATAGTAAATAACTAATAATTAACTAATAAAAATGTTTAAAAAGATATTAATTAATTAGCTAATTAACTAACTAATTAATTAATTAAGTTGTTTCGGAAACAATAAGCCAATTAGAGCCTGGAATTCATATTCGGATATTTTTCGATTTGTTTGTTTTATTCTTTCTTTTCAAAAAGGTCCTTACACGATTTAATCCCTTCACTTGCAAATTTAATTAATTATTCATTCATTCACTCATTTATTTATTTATTCATCAAATTTTATTTATCTACTTGTTCACTTTTTATTTATTCTTTGGTGTATGTACAGGCCACCTCTAAAGACACACTTCTGCAAAAAGTGTTTCTTTTGCATTTCCACCGAAAAGTTTCAAAAGTGGGCTTTTGCACTTTTGCATGCAAAATAAAAGGCATTAAATGAATAAAAGGCCTCAAAAGAAATATATTTCTTTAAAGAAAATGAACTTATTCTTTCGCAAAAAGAAAAAATGCAGAAATGGACGTTTTGCGTTTTTACCCCGAAACAGCACGCGCGGCGTCAATACAGCAGAACAAATGCATGTTGAAATGAATATTGTATTTCAATTGACAAAATAAATGAAACATGCATTTATTTACATCAAATTAATGCATTTGTTTGCAGTTTAACCAATTTAAAATGCTTAAATGCGTAAATGCGCTGTAATGGATTTATTTGGCCATTTGTCGCCGCTAAATTCAGAAAAAAGGCTCTGGGATTCGCATTTCTTCATGCATCTCGAAACGAAGAAATGAAGGTTTAAATGTGCCCATACTGCATTCAAAATGCAAAGATTTGCCAGTATTTAAATCTGGCGAAAAGAAAATGCATTTATTTCTGAAAAGTTCGGGAAAAATCGACTGAATGGCGCTGAAAGGTGTGTAGTGTACGTACACCCTAAAGCGCATGCACGCCCGGCACTCTGAAGCGTCGAGATCTGACTTTTTGACGCAATTACCCCGCCAAATCTGGTCTTTTTGGGAAACTATAATGCACTTGTTTCTATAAATGAAATTAAAAAGGCGCTGCATGCATTTGTTGTTTCACTTGACCGATTTGTCTCGAAATTTGAAGTGGGTGCTGTTCGGGTGTACGTACACCTGAGTCTGGGCTGGCTGAACTGGCAACGAGGCTAATTTTCTTTTGCGTTCTTTCTTTTCTAAGTTTAGTCTAATTTGTTTTTAATTTGTTTGATTTAATTGTTTTATTTATTTGTTTTATTAATTTGTTTTATGTATTTGTTTTCTTTTACTTCTCTCTGTTCTACTTCCGGGGGGCCGCACATGCAGCGAGGGCCGCACATGCAGCGAGTACCAAAAAGCATTAAAATGGAAAGTTGATGAATAAAAAATAAATAAATGAATAAATAAATGAATAAATACATGAATAAACTTTGCAAACAAACAAACAAACAAAATGAACCATAAATAAATCATAAATAAATAAATAAATAATTCTGAAGACCTGAGGACTGGGCGCAGCTCCCACCCAGTGGAAAACATCCCTATTCACAAACAGATCATCTATTTATTTATTTATTTATTTATTCATTTATTTATTCATTTATTTATCTATTCATTTACTTTTTATTTATTTATTTAATCTTTATTGACTTCGGTTTCTTCTGCGTCTGTGGGTCTCTGGGGCTCGCTGCAGGTTTCAATGCGCTGCAGCTCGAGCAGCTGCTGCTGCTGCTGCTGCTGCTGCTTCGCCTTTTTCGCTGCTGCTGCTGCTGTTGCAGCCCGGGGGGGCCCCAGGGCCCCCCGGCGGTCCAAACACTGCAGCAAAGAGATCAGAACAGCAGCAACTAAAGACAAAGAAATTGCGAGAAGACACATCGGCGCAAAACTCCGTTTCAGTGCATATTCCCTCATCAAGTTTGTCAAAAGAGACAAAAGTCCCGCCAAACAAAATGTTGTCCCAATTAGTCTCCCCATGTTTTGCTGCGAGAAGTAGCGGCTCCCGTAGCAGTACAGCTGCGAGCTCATGAACGAGACCTGCAGCAGCAGCAGCAGCAGCAGCAGCAGCACGAGTCTTTTCACAAAAGTGCCATGTCCGCAGCAGCAAAACTAAATTCTCAGAAAGACATACAGACACCTACATCAGCAGCATGACAGCAGCAGCATTGCAGCAGCAGCAGCATTGCAGCAGCAGCAGCATTGCAGCAGCACAGCAGCCGCAGCAGCAGTGCAGCAGCACGCAGCAGCAGGGGACCTGGAGGGCGCAGCAAACTGCGGCGAGGTACTGCAGCACGGGGAAGGTGGGGATGCGGGGCAGCAGCACGAAGAGGTAGTTGAGGCAGCAGCAGCAATTGAGAAAATGGACAACAGCAAGAACGCCGGCCTTGTCAGCAGCAAAGCCCAGCAGCGGACACGGCAAAAAGGAAAAGACCTGCAGCAGCTGGTTAGCAGCATAAGCAGCAGGAATTAAGTGCTGCGTGGAAGGCACGAAGAACATCAAGTTGAAGATCATGAGGATGTAGGCAGCAGCCATCAGCAAAAAGGTGGGCCGCAGCAGCTCCGCCAAAAACGGCGTCGCTGCTGCTGCTGCTGCTGCTGCTGCTGCGGGCTTCTCCGCGGCCTTCGCGCCCGCAGCGCACTCCGCAGCCACCTCCACCTGCACGCTCCCCACAGCCCCCTCCTCCTGCTGCTGCTGCTGCGGCTGCTGCTGCGGCTGCTGCTGCTGCTGCTGCTGCTGCAGGGGGGGGAAGGGCCGGTAGGGGATGAAGAAGAGGGCCAGGAGGAAGCAGGAGCCGAGGCCGGCGCATGCAAAGAGCAGCAAAAGAGTCCGGAAAGAAAATATATTGAAATGAACAAAAAGAATTCTCATTAAGATTGGAATCAGCAAAGAAATGCTTCTTGCTGCTCCGAAGAGCGACAAGACTGTGCTGCTGCTGCTGGGGAAGAGAGCAGCAGC
>NW_013541507.1:68856-72993 GCF_000499545.2 Eimeria tenella
TCCCGAAACGAAAGAGTAAAAGGAGTACAGCAGCAGCAGCAAGTAACGCGACACGCGCGGAGTCCCGCGCGCTACCACCTGCACGCAAACCCTAAACCCTAAACCCTAAACCCTAAACCCTACACCCTAACCCTCGAGCGAGGGCGCGCAGCCGAAGCAAGGGATCCTGAACTCTAGATCTGGGGATGTCCAGTCCGGGGTCCTGAGGCCTAGCCTCTAAACCCTAAACCCTAAACCCTTAGCCTAAACCCTAAACCCTAAACCCTAAACCCTTACCTTTTGGTGATTCACGGGCGGGGCCTTCTCCCCCGTACTTACTTCGACGCCCTCCATTTGACAAGAAGGTGGGGTTGTTGTTATTGACTTCAAACCGCAAAACCCTCGAGAATTCGCGGCGAACCCTCCGCCTCAAACCCCAAACCCTAAACCCTAAGCCCTAAACCCTCAGCACTAGACCGGGATACGTAAAAATTGCGGCCTTCGGGCCCCAGAGCCTTCCACAAAGTAGCAGCAGGTAAAGAGCCCTCTTCTGTAGCTTCGGCCGTTAACTGGTGGGGGTTTAGGGATTTGGGTTTAGGGTTTAGGGTTTAGGGTTTAGGGTTTAGGGTTTCAGGTGCGATATCTGTGCACGAGCCGCTCGAGGGGCCAGCCGCGGCTGATTAACCAACTTTGCGGTCCCCAAACCCTAAAAAGGGGTATAAAAAGAACTTAAAAATGAAAACAATCTAAAAAGGGGAAAACAAAAGTATAAAACCTTAAGCTCTAAGCAGCAAACCCGTGCAGCTACTTGAGGCAGCAGCAGCAGCAGCAGAAGCAGCAGCAGCTGCAGCCCCGCAGGGGCCCCCCATTTGTTTACTTGTTTGTCTTTCTTTTACTTATTTATTTATTATTTTTAATTTCAATTTATTTCTCTTTTTATTTACTTTTCATTTTGCTACTGCGCTGCTGCCACTTGTTGCGCCCCCGGGACAGTCCGCTGCGCGTCGCGAGCTTCAAGGGTTTAGGGTTTAGGGTTTAGGATTTAGGGTTTAGGGTCTAGGGTTTGGCCCTGGGGGATTTTCTTCTGCATTTTCGACCTCCAGCTTCCCCTGAGGACTCTGCTTCAGCCGAAGCAGGCGCCTGCCGCGCACTAAACCCTAAACCCTAAACCCTAATTCCAAAACCCTAAACCCTAAACCCTAAACCCTAAACCCTCTCCCGCCGTGGGCTGTGCGCCGCCCCTGCATGCCCGTCGCTGCAGCTGGCAGCCTCGGGCTCCCTGAGCCGCAGGCTAGGGTTCAGCGCCTAGGGTGTAGGGCTTAGGGTTTAAGGTTTAGGGTTTAGGGTTTAGGGTTTAGGATGTCGCGGTTTGTGAAGGCCTACTTGAAGGCCAAGAGGCTAAACTACCGCCAAACCCCCTTGCCCTTCACTCCCAAGTTTTTGGAGTTGAGCAAAGAGCCTTCAGTGCCTCCTCCTTTAAGAGAAAGGGTATTTCATTATTTATTTATTTAATTAATTAATTAATTAATTAATTAATTAAATTAATTAATTAATTAATTAATTAATTAATTAATTAATTAAATAATGAAATACCCTTTCTGTGGTTTCGCGTTGACGGGGTTTGATTTGCTGCGCGCTGGATGATTTAGGGTTTAGGGTCTAGGGTTTAGGGTTTAGGGTTTGGGGTTTGGGTTTGGGGGTTGCGGCTGCAGCAACAGCCGCAGCGTGTGGACTTGGCGAAGCACTTGAACATAAAGGAAGGAGATTTGGTGGAGGTATGACAACAAGGGTTTAGGGTTTAGGGTTTAGGGTTTACGGTTTAGGGTTCTGGGTCACAGCCCAAAGATCTACATTTGGGATTTGGGTTCGAACTCTGGGCCCTTGAACTCGGGGGCCAGGGGTGAGGGTTGCTCTTCTAGGGTTTAGGGTTTAGGGTTTAGGGTTTGGGGTTTAGGGTTTAGGGTTTGTGGCCCCGTAGGTGCTGCACGGCCGCGACCAAAACCGCCGTGGAATTATTTTGAAAATAAACCACCGAAGAAATACCGCAATTGTGGAGGGATGCAATCTTGTAGGTGTTCTTAGCAGTGGCTAGCTAGCTAGCTAGCTAGCTAGCTAGCTAGCTGGAGAAGCAAGTAACAGGCTAGCTAGGCAGAGTAGTCTCTAAAGGGCTGGCTAGGCAGCTAACTAGCTAGCTAGCTAGAGCGGGAGCTAAGGGGCCAGCTGGCTAGCTAGCTAGCTAGCTAGCTAGCTGGCTAGGGCAGAAGCTAACAGGGTAGCTAGCTAGCTTGTTGGATTTCTGGCTAGCTAGCTAGATAGGGCAGTAGCTAGCGAGCTGCTAGTTAGCTAGAGCACCAGCTAGTAGTTGGCAGGCCGCTGTTTTAGCTAGCTAGCTAGCTAGCTAGCTGGGTAGCTAGCTGGCTAGCTGGCTGACGCTTTGGCTAGCTGGCTGTTGGTGGAGCTAGCTAGCTGGCTAGCTGGCTGCCTGCAGCAGGAAGCTTCTGACTGGCTGATGCTGCAGATAGCTAGCTGAGTAGAACAGTAGCTAGCTGGCTAGGTGGATTCATGGCTAGCTGGCTAGCTGAAGCCATGGATAGTTGGCTAGCTAGAGCCATGGCTAGCTGGCTAGCTGAAGCCGGAGGCAGCAGATTTGCCAGCTAGCCAGTTGGCCAGCTGAGTATAATTTGATTTAATAAATATAATTTAAATTAACAAATTAAATTAAATTAAATTAAATTAAATTAAACTTTTTTTTCTTTTCTTCGTTTTGAGTTTAGCTTTCGCACTGTTCGCTTTCTTTCTGTGTTGAATCATCGAAACCAAGCGGCGAAAATGCGAAACTGGGGCATTTAATTTGAATTTAAATGTTAAAATAGTTTAAATTCTGTTTTTTAATTGTTTTTAATTTCTTTTCTTAATTTATTTCTCTTTTTTTGCAGAAAAGAAGCTTCTGGAGTCCTCGAGTTGGCGGTCCTTCGCTAGCGACAGAGGAGCTGCCTATACACCTCACGAACTTGGCGCTCCTCGACCCCATTGTCAAGTCCGAATTATTTATTTGAGTTATTTTAATTATTTTGATTGTTTTAATTATCTACTTACTTTATTTGTTTTATTCATTTTATTTATTTTGCTTGTTTTAATTGTTTTAATTGCTTTATTTGCTTTATTTTGCTGTTTTCGCGGCTTATTTGCATTTCTTAGTTGTTTAGAATCCGTTTGCCAGGCACTGTTTACATTTGTTATACAATATTTATTTATTCATTTATTTATTTATTCATTTATTTATCTATTCATTTATTTATTTTTTTATCTATTTGTTTATTTATTTATTATTAGGAGGCCAACTCGAGTCAAAAGGAGGTATATGATGAATGGAGAAGTAGTTCGCATTTCTAAACTTTCCGGTAAATTCTTTTTCTAACTTTAATTTTTTAATTTGTTTTTAATTTATTAATTTATTTTTAATTTGTTTTTGATTTAATTTTAATTTATTTTTAATTTAATTTTAATTTCATTTCATTCATCACTTTTGGTTAATTTCGTTTGTCTTCTTTTTTATTTTATCTTTTTAGTCCCATTTTTTGCCTCCTTTTCATTTGCTGCCGCTGCTGCTTTCTTTAAATTGAATTTATTTATTTATTATTTATTTTGCAAACCTATTCATCTTTTTCGTTTTTTATTTTCGTTTTATTCCCTCAAATTTATATATTTTAAAATAGTTGATTTGTTTCTTCTCTTATTTTGTTACATATGTTTCTTTATTTAATTTGATATTGTTATTTGTTTATTTGTTTTCTTTTTATTCCCTTTTATTATTTGTCTCTCTTCCTCTTCATTTCTTACTTTGTCTCCTCCGGATTTATAAGGGTTTAGGGTTTAGGGTTTAGGGTTCAGGGTTTGGATTTCTGGCTTAGGAACCCCGGTCTAGGGAGTAGGGCTTAAAAGTCCAGGGTCAAATTTCAGGGTTTAGGGTTCAGGGTTCAGGGTTCAGGGTTTAGGGTTTAGGGTTTAGGGTTTAGGGTTTGCGCAGGCTGTGCAATGCCTGAGCCTCTGACTCCGCTTCCGAGGCCCCCCAGTCTTTATCAGCAGTTTTTGAGGGAGAAAGCGAAGGGCCCTCCTATCAAGGCACGCCAAACCCTAAACCCTAAACCCCAAACCCTA
>NW_013541508.1:0-8642 GCF_000499545.2 Eimeria tenella
AGCAGCAGCTGCTGCTGGTGTTGCGGCTGTTGGGACGGGTGCTGCTGTAGCAGCAGCTGCAGCAGCTGCTGCTGCTGCAGCGGCTTCTGCGTCTGCAGCAAATTGAAAACGAATGCTGTGCTGCAGGTAGACCACTTTAAACGGGGCTGAGCGCCCTTCTCGCCGTTGCTGCTGCTGTTGCTGTTGCTGTTGCTGTTGCTGCTGCTGCTGCTACTGCTGCTGCTGCTGCTGCCGCTGTTGCTGCTGGAGCTCCAGCTGCTGCTGCTGCTGCTGCTGTCGCTGCTGCTGCTGTTGGTGCCGCAGCTGTTTGGGAGTGATTGAATAACCTCGTCAGCGAGGCGCTGTTGCTGCTGCTGCTGCTCTTGGTTCTGCTGCTGCTGCTGTTGCTGCTGTTCTTTTTGCAACTGCTGTTGCTTCTTGCGAGCCGCTCGGGCCTCCGCAAGGAGAGCAGCAAAATCTATAGGCTTTATCGACATTGGAGGCGTTAGCTGCTGCTGTTGTGTGCTGCTGCTGCTGCTGTTGGTGCTACTGCTGCAGCTGCTGCATCGGCTGTGCCAAGGCGTAACTCTGCTGCTGCCGCTGCCGTGGGCTTGCTGCTGCTGCTGTTGCTGCTGCTGCTGCTGCTGCCGTGACTTTCTCAAAATAGCAGCACAGGAGCGCCAGGGAAATGGAAGGTTTCATTGTTGCTGGCGCTGTTGTTGCTGCTGCTGCTGCTGCATGCAGCGGCAGCAGCTGCAGCAACGGTCCCACACACCGCCGTCGGCAGCAGTCTGCAGCGGCAGCAGCGGCAGCAGCAGCAAAAGTAGCAGCAAAAGCAACAGCCACATTTGAAGGTCGTGAAGCTTACCAGAAGTCTTATCTGCTGCACACGCGCTGGGAATGAACTGCAGCAGCAGCAGCAGCTGCTGCTGCTGCTGCAGCAGCAGCAGCAGCACGTGGTCCAGCAGTGGGGCCCGGCACAGTAGCAGTGCTTTCCCTGCTGCTGCTGCTGCTGCTATAAATAAGTGAAATTGCTCCTTAAGGAGCAATAACAGCAACTAGTCAGGTTAAATGTGTAGAAGCAGCAGCACGAGCCGCTGTTGCGGCTGTTGCTGCTGCTGCTCTTGTCCGTGCCCGAGTTGCTGCCTCGCAGCTTGCTGGCGCCACCGAAGCCGCTGCTGCTGCCGCTGCTGCTGCTGCTGCTGTCGCTGCGGATCTTACTGCCAGAAGTTCTGCTGCCGTGTCTTCCACTGCTGCTGCTGTGTCTTTGCTGCTGCTGCTGCTATCGCTGCAGCTCTTGCTTCCAGAAGTTTTGCTGCCGTGTCTTCTATCGCTGCTGCTCTGCCTTTGCTGCTGCTGCTGCATCTTCCGTTGCCGCAACTGTGTTTGCTGCTGCTGCTGCGTCTTGCGTGGGTGCAGCTGCGTTTGCTGCTGCTGCAGCGCGGAGCTTAGGTTCGGGGTTGCTGCTGCAGCGACACAGAGCTTAAGCTCAAGGTTACCAATTTGCTGCTGCAGCAGCAACACGTGCTGCTGCTGCAGCAACGCTTAACGACGCAGCAATAAGGCCTGCTGCTGCAGCCACTACGCATGCTGCTGCGGCAGCAAAGCATGCTGCTGCGGCAGCAAAGCATGCTGCTTCAGCTGCAAGGCTTGCTGCTGCAGCTATGTGTTGCTGCAGCAGCAGCAGAACGTAACTCAGGACTCCGCCGCAGCAGCATATCCACAACCTGCTGCTGCTTCTGTTCGGTGCTGCTCCAGTTGCTGCGGCAAAGGCTTTGGCTGCTGCTGGGTGTTGATCCGACAAACTCCAGCAGCAGCAACAGCAGCAGCAGGAGCAAAGGCAGGAGCAGCAGAAGCAGCAAATGCAGCAGCAGCAGTGGCAGTAACTTTAGCCTCAGAGGTAACGAGAACCTTAGCAGCAGCACGAGCATGTGCAACGGCAGCAGCAGTAGAAGCTGCAGCAGCAGCAGCACGAGCAGCAGCAGCAGCAGCAAAAACGAAATCCGCAGCACTTTGGCTGACAGCAGCAGCTGCTGCTGAGTTCGGGTGTACGTACACTGGGCCAACGAAGCTGCTTCACGGGGCCTTGGCTTCGGGGCTTCTAGGGTTTAGAGTTTAGGGTTTAGGGTTTACAAAACTGAGATCCGAAGCCTTTCTAGGGTTTGGACTTTGGGGTTTACTAAGCGAGGGTTTGTGGTTCTCAAAAGGTCCTTGAAACAAATTAAAAGCGGTTTAAAACAACAATTTGTGGTGCAGCAGCTGCTGCTGCAGCAGCTGCTGCAGCAGGAGCGGCTGCAGCTGTTGCCGGAGCTGTTGCTGCAGTGCAGCAGCAGCAGCAGCGAGTGGTGTGTGGGTGCGGCGCCGGCGAGGCGGCGGTTTTCGCCGTGTGGTTGTGCGCGTGTCGAGGCAAACCCTAATTTAGGGTTTAGGGTTTAGGGTTTAGTTGATGATGTCGGGGAAGAGGGTCCTCGCAGCCCTCATGATGTGCTCGGTCTGGAGCTCGAGCTCGCCCTTGTCGGGCTGCTGCTGCTGCTGCTGGTCCTGCTGCTGCTGCTGCTGCTGCTGCTGCTTGTCGGGCAGCAGGTTCTGGAAGAAAGCCTTGAGCTGCTGCAGCAGCTGCAGCCCTGCTGCTTCCAAGTTCTTGAACTGCTGCAGCAGCCGGTCTGCAATGGCCTGCAGCGACAGCAGCTCGTTTGCTGCTAAGGGCCCCTCAGCAGCAATTTGCTGCAGCGAGTGCAGTTTGCTGCTGATGAGGTTTTGCTGCGAGACGACGGAGCGCAGCGAGGCGGTGAGCTGCTGCAGCTGCTGCTGCTGCTGCTGCGGCAGCAGCAAACCCTCCACGGCCTGCAGCAGCTCCCCGATCACCGCCACCAGCTGCGCCAGCGGCTCCTCCAGCCCCGGCAAAAGCGATCCCGATCCCGATCCCGATCCCGATCCCAGCTCCCCCAGCAGCTCCTTCAGAAAGGCCTCAACTCCAGCAGCAGAAAGGTCCAGCGGCGGCAGCAATCCGGGTGCTGCAGTGGTGGTGGAGGTGCTGCTGCTGCTGCTGCTGCTGCTGCTGCTGCTGGTCGTCGGCACCGAGCCCGCAGCAGCGAACGCGCTGCTGCTGCTGCTGCTGCTCAGCAGCGCAGCGAGAGCCACAGACAGAGTCACCAGACCGCGGCACAGGCGAGCCATCTTCAAACCCTAAACCCTAAACCCTAAATCGTGGTTTCCGGCGCGAGAAAGGCGGACACGCAGACAGGCGAAACTTTTGTTCTGACTGCTGCAGCAAAACCCTCAGACCCGCCCCCAGGTGTACGTACACCTCAGCACCGAGAGAGGCCGAGACAGAGACGGCGAAAATTGAGACAGGCGGCGCTGCTGCGGCGCGCAGCCAGCTAGGGTTTAGGGTTTAGGGTTTAGGGTTTAGCGTTTGCGAGAATCCCGAGATTTCGACGCCCGAAACGCCCCAAGACGCGCAAAACCGCGGGCTGAGGGCTTAGGGTTTAGGGTTTAGGGTTTGGGGTTTCCGCGTGACCCTGTCGTCCTCCGCCACTTCCCCGGGTTGAAATTTCCTCTTTTTCCCATTTATTTATTTATTTTTAATTCATTTTTATTTAATATTATTTATTTATTTTTTTTTCATTTCTATTCCCATTTTTCATCTTGTTTGCACCTTTCCTACTCCGCTGCTGCTGCGGAGTTCTCTGCACACCCGAAACCATCTTAAACCCTAAACCCTAAACCCTAAACCCTAGACCCTAAACCCTAGATCCTAAAGCCTAAACCATAAACCCCAACTCAAAATAAGTTTTATGGGCTTATGTGCATCTATTGAGGTGGCTGGGGGTCCTGAAATGCTTAAGTGCGCATCAGAACCCTAAACCCTAAACCCTAAACCCTTAACCCTCACCAGCTATACACCCCACACTGGCCCGTCTTACCAACCAAAAGCGCGTAAACCCTAAACCCTAGACTCTAAAATACAAACCCTAAACCCTAAACCCTAAACCCTATGCCCTAGTGCTAAAGCCCTAAGCCCCAGAGCGTTGGTGCTTCTTCGCCAGGGGTTTGCGAGGGTTTAGGGTTAAGGGTTTGCGAGGGTTTGGCGTTGAGGGTTTGCGAGGGTTTGCGCTTAAGGGTTTGCGAGGGTTTGGGCTTAAGGGTTTGCGAGGGTTTAGCGTTATGGGTTTGCGAGGGTTTATGGTTAAGGGTTTGCGAGGGTTTAGGGTCTACGAGGGTTTAAGCGTCAAACAAATCCAGAGCTTTTCACTTCCTCCCATCTCCACAGCAGCAGCCAGCAGCTCTCCAAACCCTAAACCCTAAACCCTAGCGAAGGCTGGAAGACCTGTAAACCCTAAACTCTAGGCCTGGACACAGGGGCTCCTAAACCCTAAACCCTCATTTGGCGGTTTAGACCTCTGAACTAAAAACACTAAACCTTAACTTAAACCCTGAACCCTAAACCCTAAACCCTAAACCACAAAGGTGCTGATAGCCAAAGATAAGTGCCTTCGCAAAGGCGAGGTCTGCATCTGCTGCTACTTTTTGCTGCTGCTGCTGTTGCTGCCGTTGCTGTTGCTGTTGCTGCGGCAGCTACTGCTGCTCTTGCAGCTGCTGCAGCTGCCGCTGTTGCTGCCGCTGCTGTTGCTGCCGCAGCTGCAGCAGCTGTTGCTGCCGCAGCTGCAGCAGCTGTTGCTGCCCCCGCTCTCCAATGCGGCAGGCAGTCAAAACGATTACTGAAATTTACAGAGTGACACAGCAGCAGCAGCAGCAGCAGCAGCAGCAAAAACTGTCCAAACATGTAGGCTGCTGGGAAGCAAATCGAGCACTTCACGCTGCTGCTGCAGCTGCTGCTGCTGCGAAGCCATTGCTGCTGTTGGCTCCAAGGCGAATGCTGCTGCAGTGGAAGAAGCAGCAGCACTTGCTGCTGCCGCTGCTGCTGCGAAAGCAGCAACAATACCTACTGCGGCTGCTGCAGCACCGCGGCGGCTGCTGCTGCTGCTGCAGTTTCGCAGCAGTAGCAGCATCTGCTGCTGCTGCATCCACCACGACATGCGCATATATGGCCCGCTTTTGCTGTGCGGGCCCTTTGCCTTATTTGCTGCTTACTGCTGCACTTGCTGCTGCTGCTGCTGCTGCTGCTGGGTGTCAGCAACACGGGCTATAGAGGGGATGCTCCTGAGGGTGTTTGACGTGCCGCAGGAGAAGCGGGGGCTAGCAGCAGCAGCAGCAGCAGCAGCAGCAGCAGCAGCAGCGCTTGCTCCTTTTGTGTATCTGCTTTCATCTGAAACCCGCGCTGAGACTGAAGAGGGCTGTGGGGGAAAAGAAGAAGCTTGCTGCAGCAGCAGCAGCTCCGTTTGCTGCTGCTGCAGCCCGTCAGCAGCAGACGCTCTCGTGCTGCACGCAGCAGAAGCAGCAGCAGCAGCAGCAAAAAACGTCATACTGCAGCAAAAACCACATCTGTAGACAGCGCCCACTGGCCGCAGCAGCAGCAGCAAAGCAGCAGCAGCCGCAGCTGCTGCTGCTGCAGACAGCTGCGTACACATCTGCTACAGAGTACAGCAGCAGCAGCAGCAGCAGACTCTAAATCAGCAGCAGCACACAATGCAGAAGCACCAATTGCTGCAGCAGCAGCAACTGCACATGCAGCAGCGCCACCCGGCCTCGGCGCCGAGCGCAGAACCGTGGCTGAGAAAAAGCAAGAGAAGCAGCAGCAGCTGCAGCAGCAACAGTAAACAGAAGCAGCAGCAACAGCAGCAGCAGCAGCAGCAGCAGCAGCACGTACAAATATTCTCCTGGCCAGGGCTTATTTGCGTCCGCGAAATCCTTGCGGCTCTCGCGGGGCACACGTACACCCGAAAAGGCGTTCTTGCAGCACTTGCTTCCCATAGTGCTGCTGCTGCTGCTGCTGCTGCTGCTGTGGATGTGGCTGCTGCTGCTGCTGTCGCTGCTGCTGCTGCTGGTAGCAGCTGTCGCGGAGACTGTGGCTTTTAAGCTGCTTCTGCAGCCGCATAGGCGGCAGCAAGAGTGCAGCGAACGTCCACTTGCTGCTCTTGCTGCTGCTGCTGCTGCTGCTGCTGCTGCAAGCCCCAACAGGTTTGCGGCTGATGCTTCGAAAGGGGACAAGACCGGCACCTCACCTGCTGCCGAAACTGGCACTCCACCTGTCTCTGCTGCTGCTGCTGCTGCACCTTATCCTGCTGCTGCCGCTGCACCTGCTGCTGTTGCTGCTGTTGCTGCTGCTGCTGCGGCTGTCACAACAGCTGCTGCCAGTTGCTCCGCCCAGGCATTCGTGGGGCAGCACCTGCTGCTGCTGCGCGAGTGCTGTGAGTTCTGCTGCTGCTGCTGCCGCTGCTACTGCTGCGGCTGCCAGCTGCCTCTAGTGTCTGTAGCAGCTGCTGCTGCTGCTGTCGTGTGCTGCTGCTGCAGCCGCTGCAGGTAAAACCGTTGCGGCTGCAACTAATGCTTGTCAGCTTTTTAATAACAGCAAATAACTAAAAATGCCCGAGCCCTTGGTTTTGCTGCCGCAGTAGCTGCTGCTGCTGCTGCTGGTGCTGCAACTAGCTGCTGCAGCAGGAACCGTCGTCTCAGCCCTTGCTGCAGCAGCTGAAGCCTACAGAAGACTCAAAACACAATCCTTAGATTCAATCAAGTCGATTCTTTGCTGTGTCTTTGCTGCTGCTGCTCGTGCTGCTCCTGCTGCTGCTGCGTGGGGCCGCTGCATGTTCATCGAGCAGACCCAAGGTCGCCCGAGCTGCTGCTGTTGCTGCTGCAGCTGCTGCTGCCTTTGCTGCTTGTGCTTTGTCATTTCTTCGTTTATGTTGGCTTTTGAAGGAGCTGCTCTTGTTGGGAGCTCTCTGGGCGTCTGAAGCAGCTGCAGCACGGCAGCGGCGCCTGCAGCAGCAACTGCAGCAGCAGCAGCAGCAACAGCAGCAACAGCAGCAGCCAGGCAACCAGGGATACATAGGCAGGCTTCTTGGGTCCTGCATGCCTTTGCTTTGTTTTCTGTAGGTCCCGCAGCGGCTGCTCCTGCCGATCTTGCTGCTGCTGCTGCTGTTGCTGCTGCTGCAGTGTCCGCCCCAGACCATCACATAGATACATACGTGCTTCATTGGCTGCTGCTCCGCAGCAGCAACTGCAAAACGGGAGACGCATGCAGTGGCAGCAAGCAGAATAACGCTGCAGCTCTTGCTGCCAACAGCTGCTCCCTGCAGCAGCACCAAGAGCAGCAGCAGCAGAGCGCAGCGAGCTCCTGCAGCTGCTGCAGCAGCAGCAGCAACACAAGGCGCAGCAGCACCGCTGCAGCTGGCTTAATGGCTTCCCCGTGGATTACGCGGGAGGCTGGCCGTAACCCTGTGAGCAGCAGCAGCAGCAGCAGCAGCAGCCTCATCCCCGTAGCAACGGAGCCCGGAGCGGCGACTGCGCTAACAGCAGCAGCGGCAGCTGTTGCTGCTGCTGCCGCGTTATCGTCTTAGCCACTTTTCTTGTCTTTTGTAGGAGCAGATGAGCAGCAGCAGCAGCTGCAGCAGCAGCAGCGGTTCTGCTGCTACTGTGCTTCAGCAGGAGGACCCTCAGCAGCAGCAGCAGCAGCAGCAGAGGGAGCTATGTCTGTTGCTCAGCGCAGCAGCAGCACCTACGGCTGCTGCTGCAACGGTGCCTGCTGCAGCTGGTGGGGCCGCTGCAGCAGCAGGTGATGAGTCGCCTGCTGCTGCTGCTGCTGCTGCTGCTCCAGCTGCTCAGCCGCCACTTTCTGCAGCAGAACCAGACGTTAGTGCTCCCGATGCTGCAGCAGCTGCTTCAGCCCTTGCTGCTTCCAGTGGAGGCCGTGCTGCAGATGCTGCTGCCCGTGCTGCAGCAGCAGCAGCTGCTGCTGCTGCTCCGCTTGGTGGCTCTGGTGGCAGTGAAGCTGCTGCTACGCAGCGGCGTGAGCTCTCTTCGTCCGCTGCTGTGCAGCAGCAGCAGGCAGCCGACCAAGCAGCAGCAGCAACAGCAGCAGCAGCAGCCGCGACAGCAGCAGAAGTGACGGGGAGATGGGCAGTAGGAGCAGCTGCTGCACCGACCGCTGCGAGCAGCAGCGACAGCAACAATATCAGCAGCAGCAGCACCGCCAACAACAGCAGCAGCAGCAGCAGCAGTAGCAGCAGCAGCAGCAGCAGCAGCAGCAGCAGCAGTAGCAGCAGCAGCAGCAGCAGCAGCAGCGATCCTGTGTTTGTGGGGGACCGCTGCTTCTTTCTTTTGTCTCCTAATGGAGTTGTCTCTTCTGTTGCAGGCATAGAGAATTTGCCGGCGCCTCCCGCCTATCCCGTAAACCCTAAACCCTAAACCCTAAACCCTAAACCCTTTTTGCTTCAGCGCCTGCAGCAGCAGCAGCAGCCGCACTTCACCCGTAGCAGCAGCCCACTGCAGCACCAGCAGCAGCAGCACCCCAGCACCACACAAGCAACAGCCCCCCTACCACTACCACCAGCAGCAGCAGCAACAGCAGCAGCAGCAGCAGCAGCAGCATGTGTTTGCATGCAGGAAGCAGCAGAAGAGTCTCCCGTGCGGCTGCTGCGCTGCCACGCATGCAGCTCTTTGCTGCACTTCGACTCGCGGGCAGTGTTCGTACAGTGCAGCAGCTGCTCCACTTTGAATGCTGCTCCTCCGCTGCAGCAGCAGCAGCAGCAGCAGCAGCAGCA
>NW_013541508.1:8742-55120 GCF_000499545.2 Eimeria tenella
GCTGCTGCTGCTGAAGTTGCTGCAGGCTGCACGCTGCTGCTGCCTCCTAGCCTCTGGGGTTTGTGTCGCTGCGTTATCTGCGCGCCGCTGCCTCGTCTTTCGCTGCTGCAGTTTTTTTTTGCTTGCTTGCCTGTCGCTGCTGGCAGAGCTGCTGCTGCTGCTGCTGCTGCTAGTTTAGCTGCTGCTGCGCATTTTGTTTCACTGCTGCAGCCGAGTACATAAAGCAGGACAGTGTGCAGCTCACTAAGTTTCTGCTTAGAGGCCCTAGGGGCCCCCTGGGGGCCCCCTGGGGGCCCTCTTGGGGGCCCCCGAGGGCCCCTAAGGAGCACTTAGTGGCCCTTAAGCAGCACTCAGTGCAGCACAGAGAGGCCTAGTAATTTAAAGGTAATGGAGGCTCCTCTCTCTGTTGCAGCAGCAACAGCTGCAGCGCAGCAGCGAAGGTTCCTCAGCAGCAGCGGAAGAGCCTTATGCGCATCCCGCGCAGCCGTGAGGGGCTTGCGCTGTTGCAGCAGCAGCAGCAGCAGTGAGGGAGTTGTGGGGCTTTTGCTGCAGCTCACGACCAAGCGAAACTCTAGGGAACGCATCGGCAGCAGAAAGCAGCAGCTGCAGCAGCAGCAGCCTGCAGCAGCAGCACGAGCAGCAAGTAGCTGCTGCAGCCCACCTCAGCTAGCAATACTAAGGGCCCCAGGGGCCCCCCAGGGGCCCCAATCCTTTCAGTGCCCCTGGGGAACCCCGAGGACTCCTGGGGCCCCCACTGGACCCCTAGGGGCCCCCTGGGGGCCCCCAGGGGTCCCCAGGGGCCTCCAGGGCCCCTATAGTTGCAGCCAGGTTCGCGTAGGTACTTAGCTGCAACAGAACTAGGGATGCTGGCGTAATATAGCAGCAGCAGCAGGAAAAAGAAGCAACCAGCAAGCATGCTTGATTATTCAAGTTTATGAAAGTAGAATTGATAAGAAGATGCCATTTTCTTGCCTTTATACTATTGAAATTCCTTAACGCTGGGTCTAAGCCATGAAATGTGAAAAAGGCTGAAATAAGCAGAAGTGCTTCAGCCCCTTTTGCACACAAAGGCTGCTGCTGCTGCTGCTGCTGCTGTTTAGTCTGCATGCGTTGCTGGATCCACAGGAAACTACTGGGGCCATTTGCTGCTGCAGCAAGCAGCTGCATGCATTTTTCGCAGCAATTTTTCTCCACTTTGTTGAAGTAGTCCATTTTGAAGCTTTCTGAACTGTAGCCGCAAGCTGTGCGGAGCCCCGCAGTGCATTCTGTGGGCTTTCTCGCCCACTGACATAAATAATGCCACTGACATAAATAATGCAAATCTATTTGAATTCAGAAAACTTTAAATGGCCTCCTGGGAGGCGAGAACACCAAGTGATTGGCTTGGCAGCTTCAGCTAAGCTGACTGCAGCCGGCGCTGCAACAACTGGAAGCAAGTTCAAATGAACTGGCGCCTAACCAATTAATTAAATGCTCCTAAATCATTCAATAAACAGTTTTCCCGAGAAATTGCAGAGAAAAATAACTTTTGCCGCGCAGTAACGCGCCCAGCGCAGCGCCTTCCCATATTTGCTGCAGCTGCGGCTGGTGCAGCGCTGTTCTGCTGCTGAAGTGGCTTTTGCAAATTGGCCAAAAATTTCCCAATTGCAGCTTCCCTGTGTGTTTCGGAGTCATTTGATTTGTTTTAAAATTCAAAAATAGCCCAAGCCGGCCAAAAAGAGGCAACTAAATGCCTGCTACCATTCCACATGCAAATAATTTTCAAGAACCTTCCCGCGAAAACGGGGAAACTCTGGAACTCAGCAGAGCCTTCGGCTCAGCAGAAGCTCCAAAATGCCTTTAAATAGTGCAAATGCATGCAAAAATAATATTTATACGACAAGAGAAAATAAAAAGGGAAGCAGAAACAACTGGAAAAAGACTTAGTTGATCAAGAGCACCTGTGCCCCTGGCTGGAAATAGTATTAGAAGATGAAAACGTTCAAAAACAAAAAGAGATCAGAAGAAAGCGTTTGAAAACGCTTTCTTCTGATTTGTTGATGTGCTCACTCAATAGAAAATATAACATCAAATAGCCATGCAAAATGAGGCAAGAAGATATTCAAAAATGAAGAAGTCAAGAAACTGGTTCCGGGAGATGCTGAGTCAAATCATTGAGGCGGTAGAAGGAGCAGCAGCGGAAAGCTGTAATTTTGGAGCTTTTGCAGCTGCCAAAAGCCTAAAAAGTCCTTCCCATCTAATCGGAATAAAGTGAATTCAAAAAGGCAAAAGTCTGTGTTGAAACCAAGCCCCGAGTCAGCCGAAATGGCCGCCTTCGGGGGCCGCTGCTGGCCACTCCAGAGGAGGCAAAGAGGCCCAGAAAAAGCTGGAAAGCTGGCGGCTCTGTGCACTCCAGAGCTGCAGCAGAGCTGCGGAAAAGCTGCAGAACATTTTAAAGAGCCTCCAGCACCAAAGCCGTGGCGGAGTCGGCGCCGTTGCATGCAACGGCGCAGCCGAAGGTCAGGTCTCGGGCGCGCAGCGCAGCAGCTAGCGACAGCACCATTCTCACTCCGGACATGCCTGAAAAGAAAAAGAAATAATTCAAAAAGGCACTTCGAGCTGCGGGACTTAGCAGCGCAAACAAGTTCGCAAAAACTCACCAAACGGGTGGCCCAGGCTTATGGCTCCCCCGTTCACATTCACCCGGGAAGCACAAATGTCCAGCCGGCGCATCAGCAGCAACGGCAAAGCAGCAAAGGCTTCGTGAACTTCGTACAAGTCCACCTGCCCACAAAATGCATAAAAAGAAGGGAAAAAACAAATTTAAATTAACTCCTCGGGGTCTTACGGTCTCAGCGTCTTGTGCGGAAGTTCAGAATTGCAAAGAGTCAACACACGCAAAAAACACCCAGGCTGGCGCGCACAGGAAACGGAAAATCCGGTAAGTAGGCAACAGAAAAAATAACTCTTTTAAATTTTCTGCAAGAAATGCGAAATAAATGACAAATGATAAAAGAAATACGAGATCGCAGCGGGGTAGGGCAGGCGGAGGCGAAAAGGCCGCAGGAGGAACAGCAGCAAATCAGCTCGTCAATAGTCAGAAGAGCCACAGCATCCTGCAGCAGGAAGCAAGACGAGTGCAGCAGCAGCAGCACCAACGGGCAGCAAAAACTCTCTTGCCCGTTCCAGTCCTGCCAGACGAAGAGCTCTAAGGATTGCAACTTCAGAAGGTAATGTGAAAGGGGCCCCATCATCTCTTCCTCCCGCGTCAGCAAAAGACAAGACTCTGCGCATTTCATAGCGCATGCAGTGAGACTAGCTGCTGCGCAGCCACTGCCGTGCCCTACTGCAGCAGCAGCCGCAGCAGCAGCCGCAGCAGCAGCAGCTAAAGCAGCAACTTCTCGGATCAAGTGAGCGGGAATGTGGTGCCTGGAATCCAGACAAAGCTCTTGAAATGAGCGAGAGCCACCGAAAGGAGCTGCGAGGTCCAGTGGTCCTCCCAGTCTCACCGGGCTAGAGGCCTCAAGCCTCTTTTTCTTGCTTCTCCTTCTTCGCCCAACACCAAAGCTGCAGCCCCGTCGCCCAACTTGCAAGAGTTTGCTGCCGTCAAGACTCCGTCGCTGCGGAAGATGGGGCGGGCTGAGGCCACGCGGTCCAGAGAGATTCGTCTCACTTCTTCGTCGTGCTGCAGCTGCTCCCGCGTCTGCTGCTGCTGCTGCCGCTGCCGCTGCTGCAGCAGCTGCTGGCGGCCGCTGGGGTGCGCAGAAGCGCGGCGCTGCAGCAGCTGCTGCTGCTCTTGAGGGTCGAATATTGAAGAGCCCATGCCGTGGGCACTGGGCGCTGCAGCACCCACCCTAGGCAGCAAGAGATGACGGAAATGAAATGCGCTTTCCTATTCTCTAAATCCTGAACTCTAGCTAAAGTTCGTGCTGCAGAATCTCTACTGACTGCGCAGTTGCATGCGCGCTCCCCAGAAGCTGCTTCTACAGCAGCACCGGGCGCTTTTGCTGCAGAAACCCCCAATATCCTCCTGCTTCCAAAAGCTGTATTTCTGGCTGCCCGCTGCCCCCTGCTTCCTGGCTGCATGCAGCCACTTTTAGTGCATCGATCTGCCACTTTTGCTGCTCCCTAGCTCCCCCAGCAGCAGCCACGCACCCGCAGCAGCAGCAGCCAGCGGCTCCAGCCCCTCCAGCCCGAAAAAGCCTTTGCTGGCAGCGTCGGCTGCCCGCTTGAAACTTCTTACTGCGTATTCGTCGCAGTCAGCGCGCGAAATGCCGTGGCCCACGGCGGCGGCTTCTGCTTCCTGAACGCGCGGGAAGCCGACACGAAACACCAAATTCAGAAAATATAGAGACTTTTTAAGGAGAAAAGACAAACAATTCAGACAGATTCGACCGTATTGGCACAGAAGAACAGGCACTGCCTCGTGCAAACGATAGCTGCAAACACATCCCAAAAAACGGCGAAATGAGACGGAGTGAGGGCTGCAGGAAGCCATTAGTGGCAGCATAGAGAGAAACTCGTGGCATAAATGGCAGCTCTTACTTCGCCGGGTATTAGTTGAAAATTGGGGCCGTTGAGAGCGTCAAAAACGACTGAGTCCACGAGAGATCCGTCCCCCAGCCTGTAGCCGCCTTCTCTTGCTTTCCTGTTCAGCAGCAGCAGCAGCAGCAGCAGCACGCAGCAGCCTCTTCTGCTGCAGCCGCCACTGCGGCCGCGCAGCAGGCTCGGGACTATTTTGAGTTTTTCTCCTCGAGTCTTAAGAGCCGCACGGACACCCGCAGGCACTTAAGGACTTGAAGAATCTAGAAAGCCCGAGGAGGACTTACAGCAAAAGGTAAGGCGCGCAGCTGACAGACTCCACGCCCACAGCGAGCGACAGAGGGAACTCGCCCAAAGCCACCGAAGAAGCAGCCAAAGAAACAGCCTTGAGGCCAGAAGCGCAGCCGCTGTTCACTGTGAAGACAGAAGCCGTGGGAGGAAGACCTGAAGCAGCAGCAACATGAATGCGGCCAGGCAGCGGTGAAACAGGGGGCTAGGACTTATCAAATGCAGTCTGAGGACAATGTTTTGCTGGTCTTGATGATGGAGCCCATTTTAAAGGGAATTAATGGGGGACTGAGGCTGCCGCCGGCGTTAAATGCGCTGCTGACGGTGCTGCTGCTGCACCCGCCCATGCAACTTCTTCAGCACAGCTGCCAGGCCACTGCACTGCTGCGTCACCTACAGCTGGGGCCACAGATGTGCGAAGAATCCCCTGTTAGGCGGGAACTCCAGCTTAGACACGAAAACAGATCGCAGAAGCTAAAAATACAAGAACACGGGAGCGCGGGGGGAGGAACTGGGGGGAATATTCAGAAAAAAAAGGCACAGCAGGGTCCCACACTTCTGAATTGAGAGGAAAATATCACTTAATGCCGAAAACCACGCAGAAAAGGAAAATATCTGCTCGGTGTGGAAACCGTCCCGTACCCGCAAGACTCATTGCCAGCCTGTGGGAGGCTCTTCCTTGCCCCGCAGCGAGCACCTGGCCTACTACACATTGTTGAATTTCTGCAGGAGAAAGCCCAGAGCGTTTAATGGCAGAAGCTGCTGCTGCAGCGGCGAGTTTGCTGGGAGGCGTGGCTCTCAAGGATCCCAGGAAACCGCCGATGGGCGTCCGAGCCCCCCCAATAACCACCACCCTCCGAGGCAGCAGCTGTCTCCTCATGCTTTAAATTGCATGCAACAATCATCTTTTGAAACAGGCAAAAGAGCCTCTCGTTTTCCTGCTCTCTGTCGTACTGGGGGGTGCCCACGGTCTCACCGAGCACCTGATCATTGAGCTTGCAAACGGAAGCCCACACAGTTGGGCGAAGGGAGAACGTGTCTTCTGCTTATAAACATTCCATTTGAAATAGTTTGACTTTTCCATTTCGTTGTAAAATGATCAAAACGGACCGAAGATGGCGACTGTTGGGGCTCAGTAGACCACGTTTCGCTTGCGTCCGTGTTTGCACGTCTTGCAGTGTCGAGTCTTATCTTCGGGGTCCGCCAGGCCAGACCGCATTTGAATGCCTTCAAGAGATGGCCTAGTCTCTTGGAACAAAAGTATTTACTGTGCAGTGCGCCTTATTCGGCGCTGGGGCGCTGGCACAGACTGGCCGTGGGCACTCCCTGTCTTGCTACTCCGTACAGGTTCTTGAGACCCTAGTTTGACTGTTAGATCTTTTCTGCATTGCCTTGGAGCCAAAAGCCCATCAGTTGCAATGCATAACTTAGCGAAGACAGCCTCCGTAGGTATTGAGACGCTCACCCGTAGCAGCGGGGCCCCTCATCTGCGCCTCATCAAGGGGACTTCGCCGCAATACCCGAAATTGCAGCTCGGGGAGGAAGCCCTGAAGGTCCAGAGGGGGTATCCTGGCTTTTTATTTGTCCGTCGTAGACATCACGCGGGTCCTCGCCGCTGTCCGACCCTGGTGACCCTCACGCTGCTGGCGATTGTTGCAGCAGCTTACTTGGTGTTGCGCTGCAGACCTCACAAAGAGATCCAGAATGGCGTTGGAAACGCCACAAGATCACTTGCAGCTGCTGACAGGGCACAGGGAGAACTTGCAGGAATTTGTCAAGGTGGGGGAAGTGGCGAGTTCACCAATGATGGTGCTCAAGACGCAGCTCTTGATGAGGAGGAGGTCCTCGAGCGCGCCTTGCTTTTCACGACTAGTTTGAAGAAATTCTTTGAAGAGTTTATGGTAACTCTGCAAAAACTGTCCACTGCAATGCGCAGGGAAGGAATGAGTATCATTTTGGGTTTGGCTGTCGTGGAGCTATCTGCCCAGGCAACCTTGCTCAAAGTTGAACAGAGGCATGGAATACAAGTTGTGCTAGATACCACAGATTTGTTATACGACACCTTGCGCCGAACCTTTACAAAGAAGGACATATCCCTTTGCGGCTTGCGGCACCTTCGGCAGTTGCGGCTCTTCTTAGATGCACTTCCAGGCATTAAGTGGGCCGGAAGGCAAATTTCTTCAGCTGGATCGCTCAGGAAGCTGGTTAAACTCCTTGAGCTACAGGAAATTGCTCTGAAGCAAATGCTGGAAGGTTTGAAGCAATTGGCTATCCTTCAAGCTGCATTCGAGGGGTTCGTTCCAGATAAATTAGCCGACGTAGTCTTGCAAGAGATGCGGCAGACATTGATCGTTCGTAGATTTCAATTGCTTCGAGACCCTGAATTGAATAGCTTCTTGCGGGAGCAACACACAGAACGGGTGCGTTTCGGACTCTGTGCCTTCTGGCAAATCCAAAGGGCTCTTTCGCGTCCTCTGGAACAACATCATGAGCTAGTGGCCGAGCTCGCAAACACACCTCTTGGTTTGCGTTTAAGTGAAGAGCAGGGCGAGTCTTCGGGCGCCCTGCCAGGAAAGCTAGAGAGTCTTTCTCTAGAGAACAGGGGAGAGCCTGCAATAGAGTCTGCAGACTCTGCGATTTTGTTGAAGGCTTCATATGACTTAGGAACTGAGGACGATTCCCTTGAGTCAAATGAGGTTTATGATGATTCGGATGACTTAGGAGCTGAGGACAATTTCCCGAAGGCAAATGAGCTTTCTGATGAGACATATGGCTTTCAAACTGAGGAGGAATCCCCGAAGACAGATGAGCTTTCTGATTGTTCAGATGGCTTTGGAGCTGAGGCCGATTCCCTAAGGGCAGATAATTTTTCTTATGAGGCACTTCGATTTGGAGCTGAGGCCTGTTACCCGAAGGTAGATCAGCTTGCTAAAGAGGCATATGGCTTTGGAGCTGTGGAAGCTTACCGGAAGGCAGATAATCTTTCTCATAGGGCTTATGGGTTTGGAGCTGAGGCCTATTACCCGAAGGCAAATAATCTTTCTCATATGGCTTATGGGTTTGGAGCTGAGGCCTCTTACCCACAGGCAGAGATTCCCTCTCATGAGGCATATGGCTCAGGAGCTGAGACCAATTACCCGAAGGCACATGGCTTACGAGCTGAGACCAATAACCTGAAGGCAAATAATCTTTCTCATGAGGCTTATGGGTTTGGAGCTGAGGCCTATTACCCGAAGGCAGATACTCTCTCTCATGAGGCATATGGCTTTGGAGCTCCGGACGATTACCCGGAGGCCGATGAGCTTGCTAATGATGCATATGGCTTTGGCCTGGAGGAAAACTTCCTGACGGCAGGTCAGTTTGGTAATGAGGCTCATAATGAGCGTTTATATGCAGGCTTGGGACAGGCTGCAGTGCCACCAGTGGCTTACAATTCCCTCGCGGCCTCTGGAATCCCTCTTGCGGATGACTCCGCACATCGGATGCCAGAGGAGCCTGAGGCTCAAAGTGACTATGTGGAAACTGCGCCCGTCTCGCTTCCGCAGCGACCTGCATTTTCCGTTCCTGCAGAGGCATTTAAGCAATTCAGAGCTACTGTATCCTTGCAGCAAACTGTTTCCCGACGAGCAGCTCTGCCACAGAGCGCTTCTTCGCTGTCAAGCCCCTATGGACTTCCCAGATACGCCAGGCCCTTCGCAGCGCCTGGTGCGGCCGAATTTTCTGACAAGTCTTTCGTCTTTGGACAATCTGGAAGCCCTGAAAGAACTTGGTTTGTTAGGGCTCCAGCCCCCGGTGAGCCTTCCATGGCTTGGGGGGCGGCGCAGTACACTTCGAGGCTTCCCAGTTACCCTCCGACTCAGTACCCCGTAATACAACTGCCGCTAGGTCCGCAGTATTCTTTCCCGCGAGCGGATTCCACGATGCAATATCGCTTCCAGCCAAGGCAGCAGCAGCCTTTCCCTGGCCAGCACCTCATGCACATGACGGGGGCTGGAAGTCATTTGCCACATGTTCCATCTGGCAGACCGCCGAGACCAGAGGCGGCTGCAGTCACTTATGGTTTATTTAGGGCTCCTGTGCATCCGGTGAGGCACCCAATGCAGGCCGCACGAACTCCAGCACTCGCACATGAGGCTCATTCCCCTTTTGAGACTTTAGGAGGAGCTGCGGAGTCAAGACAAGCACGTACGGCTGCTGTTGGGCTGTGGGAAAGAGCCCCTGGGCCTCGCGAGCCGAAGAGAACCTTCCATGGGGTGCCGCTAGGAGAACCCGTACCCAAGGATCGATTCAACTAGCGAAATGCAGCAGCTCTTGATTTAAGGCTAAGTGTACCCGCCCGCCTCCTTGATTTATTCAAGACAATGCGTTAGGGTACTGAGTAATGGCTGTTTTCTACAATATTAGAGACACAATGCAGACATGGAAACAACTGTGGAGGCTCTGGAGGCTCTGGGCTAGTCCCGTTATGAGGAGAGTTCAGAGAAGTCCACAGGATTTGCTCACTGTATCTGACCGTAGTCTAAGAGACTCCCCAAGAGGAATAAAGTCAAAGAGATGAACACAATGTGAACATGTGAGAGTACGATAGTACGACATACAAAAAAAATAAGCGCAAGAAAAACAAAATGCAGGCGCCAAAAGCTTTCGAGTCGATTTTGTGGAGGCCCTATCGACCCCGCAGAATCACCAAGATGAATCTTCTTCGCAAATGAAACGGGGACTGCCTCTCATTTCAACTGGAGGAAACGTGAGAAGCGGAATGCTAGTTTTATGCAAGGCTGAGGGGATGGAGGATCTCGTCGCTATCCTGTTAACCACATTGACTTGGGTGTTTTGGCGAAGTCGAATATTTGTCATTTGGTTGTGTTCTGACGCGTCTCAATGTGCTGAATGCTTCAGATGTGACAATTTGTCCTTGTTGCAAGGGCTAACGAGTTTACAGGTAAGGTATAATCTCGTCGGCGTCGTCTGGTGGCCTCTTGTGCTCCTCCAGGCGTTCGCGCGGGAGAGCCCAAGCTTGTCTTCGAGGTGAAAGCCTTCAAGCCCTGTTCCTTTTTGATGGAAATACTCCCATTTGCAGCTGTAAGCAACCACTCTTAAGATTCCTCTTTGTTGTTGGATTTCCGCTCATTTTTATGGGTATGCTGCCGGGCGCACGCGTTGAAGTGACCGCATTTTGCATCATTATGCCCGCGGCATTCTTGGCTCTCTAAGGAAAGAAATGATGATCCAGTTTAGGCTTTGATGAAGTTAGTAACCTAAAGCGAACGCAAGATTTTCTGACCAGCCTCCACACTCTATTTGCAGAGCCGCTAACCGAGCGAAATATTCATCTCTACTCGCCTCCCAGCTACACTAGGATAGTTTTACCCGAAGTTAGGAGAATAGAATGACCTGGATAATGTCTTAAAATCATCAGACTGTTTTATTATTTCTACCCTCTACCGAAGAATTCTACTCTGCACGCACTAGTCCACACGGAAATAGTTATTCATGAGTTGGTGTGCGCATTAGTCTAGGGGCGTCGCTTCCTCTTAAAGTGACACAACATCCGAAAGAAATAAAACGATCTTGTCCTCCATAGAGTATGCAAAATTTGCATGGGCATGAGAAATTTGGAGAAGGGCCCTTCTCCCCGTTCATTCGAAGTCGGCTCAGCTTCACTACGGTGCAGACTCAGCCGCCCAGAAGAACTGGTTCGCAGGCAAAAATTATAGCTCAATCGCTAGTGTTTCCTGGGCCACTGGCCGCAGACGACAACCATATGCTTCACGAAGAGAACTGGCTCCTGCTTTTCCGCATTCGCCATTGCACTTCATGGCCCACTAAAAAGCATCCAGATCCATAAAATCAAGTCTACGTTTTACAAAATTGGAGCTGACACGTCTAGAAATGCATCCAAAGAATCAATGGAACTGCCACAGGTTTCGATTGTTTCCTCGTAGCCTGCAGTTTAAGTTTACACGCAACCATCTTCACCAGGGTCATCCGTGCCGATTCCAACACATTCTGTTTTGAAATGCATCAAAAGAAGACGGCCACAGGCGACTGTCCGTCTAGTTCCATCTTAACACCTGCCGCAGCTGAAGAAGCACTTCGACACTCCTACCTCGACTACATTAATGCCCTTGTACTTCAAACTGGGTTCTTCAGTGTTGGGTGGAAAGTGTCGCACGGCTCGTCCATTGACTGCTTATTTGCAGGCGGTGCCCAGCCACCTACAGCCATATAAAAGCGGCAGTCTAGAGCCCTTTCCAGTCCTGCGTAGTCTGCGAGGCTCGTCTGAAGCATCCGCGACCATTCGCCAGTCCTATTTCGAGGTTCAAACCGGCAACAGATTTAGAATCGTAGAAGGCCTCCGATCAACTGCCAGAATCAGTGTTTCTGCCTCTGCAGCGGCTTCTTGGTCGAAATTCATGCACAGACAGTCATGCTTAGCCAGCGCCTCATGAACCGCTGAGGGAAGCGAAGCCCGGGGCATCTATTCTGAAATTTCGCTGCGATAAACAGAAGGCCTCAGAATCGCCGGCCACTTGCTTGCTAGTAGTGGTGTGAAGAAGTGAACCCATATAAGATAGACAGCGGACGCCTTCACCAGCAGCACACATCTCAGCGCCCCATAAGCCACATGCCAAATAGCAGCATGCCTCCACAAGGCCCGGATAAGAAGCGAGCTCTTGCACGGAATGAACGCGCACGGGAGCAGCAAGCCCCAGAAGGCCTGCCTCCCCCTAAAAATGGTAGTTCAATATCTCAGGCCCTTCAAAGAGAGTAACCCCAGAACCAGACAGGCCATAGCAAGGTCAAATTCGTCCCCACACTGGAGCCACAGTTGCCCCAAGTGTGTAACAAGGAAGTCACTAGCCAAAGAAGTGCCAACTTTCCACTATGCGAGATCCGTGGAAAGGCCCACAACAGCACGTTTTCACTTCAGAACTGAACTCCAGTTCTGAGGTGGAAGAGGTGCCTACAAGAAAAACTGTAGCTGAGGAATGAGTGACTGCCTGTTCCAGCAAGGATGGCTGGAAAGCTTTTTGACAGAAGCAAAAGCCCAAAGCCAGAGCAAAATCCAACTGCGCCACGGGCTACCACCACTCAACAAAGTCTCCATCCTTTTAAGTCCCGGGAGGACCAAAAGCGCTAGGCGTTTCAGATGACGCAGAAGCTTCGCCTGTCTCATGCGGTGCAGGTGCTGGGAGTGACCCCACGGCTCCCCATCCAGCT
Organism: Eimeria tenella; assembly: GCF_000499545.2. Classification (NCBI taxonomy): domain Eukaryota; phylum Apicomplexa; class Conoidasida; order Eucoccidiorida; family Eimeriidae; genus Eimeria; species Eimeria tenella. Next base: position 20,776 of record NW_013541508.1, read on the forward strand.
GAGGTGCTTGGGAAAGATGAATGATCTTCAGAGCTAAAAGTCGTGAAGGGGCCGAAGAGTGCGGGTCCCGCGGAAGTCTCAGAGGGGCTGGGTCCACCAAGAAGGCCAGCAAAGCGCTCCACCCCGGAGGCACCAAAAACGTCCTCCGTGTGACCAGGTGTTGGGGAGCTACTAGGCGTGTAAAATACCTCAGGGAATTCGTCTGGCGAGTCAGCTTCGTAGAATTGTTCGCTCGAATCCCCCGTATCTAGCTCTTCCCCACTGACAAGCAATGAAAGGTCAAATGCCTCTTGCAACTTCGAGACGGCACTTTCGCGGGAACGCGTTTCCCCCCGCCCAGTGCCTGAAGGCTCAGACACGGGAGAGCTGCGTGTTGAGGAGCCGCCAGGTGTTGTCCAGTCCCTAGAAGGCACTGCTACTTCACTGGAAGCAGCGGTTTCTTTGTCGGAATCCTGTGCCCCTGACTGGTCCCCAGTGACAGTTTCGGGGACCTGAAGCGCCTCTTGCACCCTCCACACGGCAGCCTCCCTGGCATGCAATGCCCCCAGTTCAGTACTTTGGAGATCTTCCATCGTTTCTTCGTGTGATCTGGGGCCTTCCGCTATGAAGCGCTGGATATTCCTGTAGGTCGTGATTCCAAAGTGCCATTTTTCTCCATGGAACTCCATCATCCAGGCTCTGTACAGGGGTTCTCGCAGTACGTGGGCTTTTCGGGCCATCACAGTCTTTTTTATGGCATCCACAGCACTCGGTATTCCCGGGTGATCAGGTCCACTATCTGAGTAGCACACTGCCAGGTTCTTCAGTCCCAGCCACATCTGCGTGAGTGCTGTTTCTTGCAATTCAAGCAACTGCTCAAAACGCAAGAAGATCTCAGCCTCAGACATGCCTTCAGAAGTCGCTTTCAATCGCCGCAAACATTTCAAGAGCGTGTGCATTCTTCGGAAGTGGCGCAAGGTAGTGTGTGAAATGTCTTCCGGGCCCAAAGTGGCGCGCAAGTCCTGAACTGTATTGTTAACTCTGCTCACAGTTACACCGACAGCTGGAAATCGGGGTCCCATCAAGCTCACTAGGGCGCCTAGCTCTACCACTACAAGACCCAACGTGGTAGACAGCAGGTTGCGGCGGTCATCTGGGTGAATACCGACACCCACGCGACTCATTTGTTTCACAAACTCCGTCAGATTGCCTGCATATCGCTCGCCCCGCATTATGAGGCTTCTTTGAGGAGAAGGGGTGGGAAAAAGTGAATCAGTTGGAATTGACGGCGCATCTGCACCTCCACAGGCGCCCTGAAAATCCTCATCTCCCGACTCAGCACTTGACAGCGACCTGTGGACGGCAGAAATCCCATTTCGAGATCCAATCTGAATGCTGCAACGCAGCACCACGTAGGCTACGGCAAGAAGAGCCACAGCCACTTGAGCTGCAAGACTGAAGTAGAGGCGGCGGTTCCTTTTCCGGCTCCTGTGCCTAAAGAGCGACACTGAGTCCCGTTTAAAAGCCTCTCCCTGCGCAGGTCCCTGAGGTTTGTTGTTGTCCGGCGAGGTCTCGTAGCGAGCACCTGGACTCTCGCTGTGACGCTCCCTTAGCATCGGTGAGGGAACTGGGAAACTCCCCGCCATACCCTTCTCTGTAGTTAATGGACAACGGGACGAAATCAAAAACAAGTTGGACACGGATAACGGGCTGGAAACGGGGACTCCGCAGCGGCACGAGCACAGCCAGGATATGCAACTGGACCAACCGCAGTGCTTTTACAGAAGGAGGGCGAATTGAGCTCTTCTTCCACACATTTATGAGAACTCCGATACTAATTAGTGCATATTTCTACAACCATCGCCACTTTTGGGTCCACTTCTTCGAGATATTAGCCCAATTTACAACGATGATACAACGCTCACCCACATGCTCGAGACCGGGTTGTTTGTTTGGAAAAGGATTCAACTCTGCAATTTTACGCCCTCAAATTCCATCTCTGAAACTTCCCCTCAATTTCTTATGCAGAATAAATAGTATAAAGCGTCATTAAATAGCCTTTTCTCCAGTGAGAGTCGTATGCGTTGGCTTCTATGGACGGACTCCGCCTATGTGCAAACTCAAGGGTTCTCGTTGCAAGGGTTTGCTGAAACACAGCATCGCCTGCCTTCCTTCAATAGCACTAAAACAGGATTTATTCCATGTTCACACTAGAAAAGCAAGAATTCGAAGGAATAATCACACGCAGCGTCCTGCGGCCGCTAAAAACTGGAGCATTCTATAGTAGAAGCATGCTATACCGGTCCACTACAGCGGCGAATCTGCAGCACCACAAAAGCGTGAAATACAATTATAAACCAAACTGAAAACACTTCAAAATCCTTTTGACGTTTTGCATGCTATTTACGCGTAGCTTTTTGGTGTCCCTTCACGTTTCATGTTGCAGTTTTGTTGGGCCCCCTACGCACATTTCCACTTGACCTATAAGGTGAGTTAGAAATATGCAAGAATATCGGCTAAATATGCAGCTATCGTAATTTTGTGTATAACTTGCGTGAGGTTTGTGTCCCAAATCAAGTAAGCGGCGCTTAACGAACGCTCCCTCGAAGACGTAGTTCAGTGTTGCTCAAGTCAGCGAAACACAAACGGGACCTCAGAAGACAATGCAGCTTAAATTTAGCTTGTTATAATGCGATATATCTGGAAAACATGTAGAAATATAGGGCTCCAAGGGGTGCTGGGAAGCGCAAATTGCAAAACCGGCTGCGCGGTTTGTGGCTGGAGAGTTTTTGCAGGGACTCTGCCCACGCTGGCAGGTTGCGCAAAGGTTTCTGTGATGTTATGGCCATCTCTATCTCTATTAACTCTTCTTGATTAGGTGTTTACTTTCCTTTATTGTTTGTAACTGCTGTGTGTGGGGTAGTTGGTGTGGGCTACAGGGCAGTGTGGCCCGTGTGGCCCCATCTACGCACTCCGCTCACGCCACTGTGCAAAACGGCTGTGAGGAAGGCAAAAATTCGCAACTTGTAACATTTCTAAAGCTGTCTGTTTGCGCCTAGATCTTATCACAAGCACAATTATAAAAGGAACACTACGGTGATCTGTGGCTGTTTCTCCAACTCTTCCACTTGACTACCTGAACTGTAGCTAATTCCTAACCTTCGATGCTATGAGATTAGCCGGACTCTAGCTACTTTGGCTAAGGAATCCGGGGAGAGATGTAGTCGTCTTAGGATAACTCCTGTAGGGAAAGTGAGCCCCATACACCTACAGTAGAAATTGAGCGGGTATTCCTTGACTGTGTGCCTTTCAGTAAGCACAATTCCTTCAGACTAGCACAAAGCAGAAGTTGTGGCTTTCAATATATTTTTTCGCCATGCATATTGCGATGAAAACTTCATCCAGCCTCCCCAACTACAACCGGCGAAACCACGTCCTGCAGCGAAGGCCATTTCTCGCATTACAGAGGAAATGGCGACGAAGTTTATCGCGATTGGCTGGTCAATCATGGGAACTAGACGAGATCCAGTAAAGCAGCAGCCATTTTAGATAACTTACGCTCTCTTCGCAAAGCTCAATGGAGGAAACACGCCAATCTGCAGGAGCTGAATGCTCTGCAGCTTTGAAACTGGCAAAATCCACGCCAACAATTAATTCTTGGCCTGCTGAATGATGTTGAACCGAAAAAGCAAAATGAATTCTCTAGTGTCAATGATAGTTGCCGTTGTATACCGAAGCGCTTGGCAGCCAGAGGAAGCTGAGTCGGAGCATGCTCGGTCTAATGGGGCAGGGCGTTGCATCACCCAAGGAATTCTGATGAGGATACTCATACGGAGACACAAAGACGGGTTGCTGAGGCCCAGAGACGCCGCAGCACAGGGCTTCTAGTCTTGCGAAAGCTCTGTCTATCTAGTATAATACCTGCGCTGCCGCGCCTCATAGGAGCTGTGCACTCAAGCACCATAATACAGGAAAGCCTGGAGATTATAAGCAGCGAGCAATTTTGCTTTACGGTACTTCTTAAATGCATATCTGCAAGGAACAAAGCTATGCATGGGGTTCAAATGCTCCGCCAAAGCCCAAGCTGAAGTTCAAAGCCCGTTGCGCACAGCGCTACATGTGCTCCACAACTGGCCCTCAGGGTGATATGATTCAATATATGTGGATTGGCGTAATAATAAAAAGTAATATCATGCGTAAGGAGGTAGCATCCGAGATATCAGGCCCACTGTACTCTGAAGTGTGACCAGGGTTTTACGCTGGGAAGAAGCACCGAAATGCATTGTTTGCCACAATCACGCAGAGAAGAAAAGTCCGAGAGACAAATGCCTCCGTGAAAAAATGAAGATACAATGATACTTGGGGTCTTTCAATGTTTATACGATGTCTTTGTTGAGTAGTGATTAGTAGTGATAGGTATGATGCATGCAATTAGAGGAAGAAGAGACACATAGAAGCCAAAGTGGGCTTATTTTCCTACAACACTGATCAGTTATGCAATTCATCTGTCTTCTTCTCTGGTGCGCAAGTATGTAACTTCTACAAGGTTACAGCAGCACAGATATTATACTAAAGGACTGGTAAAATATACAGTACTAGCTGGATGATAACAACCCCACGTTAATACACCTGTGAGGTGCTGTTCCTTACGTGCATACTCTAGTGCGTTAAGAAGATGACAATAGGATTGTTCTCTTTTGAAACGTACCCAGAAGAACAAGTTTGTAGTTTCCGTGTTGCAGTGAAATGTAAAAATCATTTGAAAGCACACAGGCGAACCTTGTTTAAGTGTTCCGCGAAATGAAAGCAACCATAAAACTTCGATATGAGCTGTTCTGCGCTGAACTTCAGCTTAGGTTTTGGTAAGGCAGCAGAAGCCATCGGTGGCGTTTCTCTTATGAAAAGGAGAATACAACCAATTTGAGGTGTATGCAGCGGCATCCATGACATTGTTGTGTTCCTTATAGGCTGAGCTGCGGAGTGTAATTGGCCCTTTGCTCCTGCAAGCCCACACTGCAAGTAGTAAAGCATCTGGCGGCTTGAACACTGGATGATGTTCAATTAGCCTTTATTTTTCTATCAGGCTACAGTCTTGAGGGATAAAACCAAGTATCTTTTCCTTGTAGCGTTAGCTATCAGACATATTTTTTCACGCCCTAAACAGCCCAGATCTGATCTTATTGGTTTTGGCCAAAAACATTTTTGCATAGATTCATAAAAGGGAAGCAACATCATTACGAATCCAGATTTTCAAAGGAAGTAGGGATGGGAGGCATATGCTCCGAGAATTCTTGAGGGAGCAGGCTTCCTATAGAAACCCAATGTACCAATGATCCCCAGTCACCAGTAAAAACACTGAATTCTCAAGTGAGGACGCTTTCTACAGAAGCGCTACGATCTTTCAACTTCTCCGGGCACATCATAGCATTTGTCATGCGTCTCTTGCCGAATTACAGCAGAATGACTCTCAAAGGGGTGGGGCAAAGTGCCATTTGGCTGGCCATTTGAGGCTCTTTGTCATACCAGGCGCCCTCTTCTCGTCAATTGCTCTTCTATAGAGGAGCAAGGCCCTGACGTTCACTAGGAACTTGTTCCAAAGCGCTTTTAGCAGATGCTGTTGCTCAGTGCCAGCGTGGCAGCTCTATGCTCAGCTGATTCCTGTGCTGCGTATAGTTTCGACGACCTAGAGTGGAGTTAGACATTACTTTATTCGAAGCTGCTCAGCTGAGAACACCCTCAATGTGTAAAAGCTATGATGCTGAAGCACAGGGTGCTGTTATAGGGTGAGACGCAGCCTTGAATTCCTTGCCACTGAGCTGACTATGCTGGAAAAACTGCAGAAAAAAGACAACCGGCTGGAGGCAGAAGGCGTAACTGGGTGCTGCCGCCTGCAAAGTGTATACTAACACAGAAAAAATGCACTAAACAAGATAAAAATAGCCTCGTTTACTTATTGCGTCACATGCTGCACAAGGGAATGCCCAACCAGTGCTGCCACTGAAGTGCTGAGCACTGCACCGAGTTACGAGAGCTGTCCTGCCAAGTTAAAAAGTCAGTCTACAGATGCCTTGAAGAGTAGTCAAGCAGGTCTCTGCAGGAAACAAGACAACTCAGAGAGCGAGTGGTTCCTCAGTTTCCTAGCAGCAACCGTGCGGCGAGCAGAGGCACTGAATGAGCTGCGGGTTCGGCTATGGGGAAAGGCTAAGCTTGTTTAGTGTGCATGTTTCGACCTTTCCTGAATGAGAAGCTTTGCATTGTCCATCTCAGTGTGCGGAAAACCACCAGCGGCTGCGAGATACAAGAAACCCGGCGAGTTTCACTACGGAACAGTGACTACTAACGAGTCCAATACCCAGACTTCGTAAGGAAAAAATATGGCATATGTGCGTGCAGCTCCAAGTGTTTAGATCCAGCGAAAACATGAAATCACTTTAAAGCCCCAAAACGTGGCAATCGAGTCACCCTGGTAGTTCAGCCGAGTCCACCCTCGCGGGGAGCAAAGGCCGGAGACTTTCCGTGCTACGGGGTACTTTGCATACTCTGTTCAATGCTTATTCAACATAAAAGAGTATTATTTGGGGGAAATATTAAATTTACTGTCTCCTCAAGGAACGGCAAACTCGCAGAATGGTAGGCCTTTGCTCCAGAACTATGGGCCAGAGAGCAAGCGGCTACCATCCCAACCTAGCATTAAATAACAAATGAATAATCCCAATTTCCAATTTTGTGAGAAACTGAACTACACAGAAAGCGGGGCTTTTGTTGTTTGGGATCGAAGTGTCGAGCGCTTTCACCCCAAGAGTACTGTGTCGAGGTTCTGTGCAATCGGTGTCTGAATTCCGTAGCATGGGCTGATCTTGGACTTGCCAGTTGTCTTACCCGCTTTAAGTCGCATAAGAAAATCTTTTAATGACTTGAAGCATACAAGTTCAATGAAATTGGAGCCCTGCAATTTCACGGGACATCCAGGTAACGCTCCACGGCCACAGGCGACATCTTTTCTTGCCTCGCGCGCATTTAGAATCTGATACAAAGTTTGAATGCGCCCCAGTTGTTTTCTGTTCTGAATAACTTTCATGAAGTCTGGATATAGAGCATAGTGGGGCGTGGAAAGTATTGCTTTTGTCTCCATCGCCCAAGTACTGTGCGGTTTTGTATGTCGTCACCGTGTGCAAACTGGGTTTCTCTGCTTAAGAACTGGACTCTAATTTGTCAATGAGTATCGAAATACATATTGCATTGCGTCTGAAGGCGAGGGATTCCGTGGAGTTGGCTTCAAAGGGATCTTCGATTGGGATCGAGGGTGGAGCGATCTCCAGGACCATCGTCTGAAGCTTCTCTTGCTTTCATTTTGTACCTTTGGCCCTTGTCTTTCCCTTTTTGCGCCCCATGCCAAGATATCGTTGATTCAGGGCGCAGCAAACACTGGCTTGCTGGCTTGGCCGACGCACAAGCAGCACTGCAGCAGCGGAAGCTCGCCCATGGCTTCTCTACGCCTCACTGGCGAGGAGGCACTGAGGGGTGCAGCTCCTCTGCAGTCTGTGGACTACTTAGAGTCCCCCACGAGAGACCATTTGTTTGTATTGTGGCGCAGAGGTCGTCAGCGGGGTTCCCACCTCGACGGGGCTGTGATACTTTCACTTTTTGTTGCTCTTGCTGCAGCTTACTTGGTGTTACGTTGTGGTCTTCAATTAAAAACTCGAAAAGGATCTGGCGGGCTGAGGTCGCTTGCAGATGCAGGGGAAGAAGCAGGAGCCGCTCAGCAGGCCTGCGCAGAGGCGGAAGGCGGGGGCTCGGGAGCTGGTGCTGCAGAGACAGCAGGCGGCGACTCACCGGGAGCTGCTGCTGCTGCGGGGGGCGAGGGCGGGAGCTTGGGAGCTGCTGCTGCAGAGGCAGAAGGCGGTGACCCAGGAGCTGCTGCTGCTGCTGCTGCTGCTGCTGGGGCGGAAGGCCGTGACCCAGGAACTGATGCTGATGAAGCGGAACTGGATGATGAGAGGAAAGAATTGGCTTCCAGGGCTTCGGCGTACATGAGGAAATTGGCGGACTTCACGAAGCGCGCAGCGCCAGTGTTGCAGAGGCTCCCTGTGGATGCTATTCGGGAAGCTCTAGGGGGCGTTCTGATTTTGGCTGTGGTGGAAATGACTTGCATGGGCACCCTGCTAAAGGGTGAAGAGCGAAAAGGCATACAAGTTATTGTTGATAAAATCTTGGGGGCGGTACGCCAGTCGACAAGTAGCCTTCCTAGAAAGGCTCTTCCAGTCACTACATTCCGCCACTTCAGGTTCCTCAAGGAGCTCTTGATGAGAATTCCAAGTAAGGATCCCACCGAACTCCCGTTACGCCAGCGTTTGGAAAGGCTAAGAGAAGTTTTGACTGTGCAAGAGATAGCGGTCGACCAAATGTTGCGCGGATTGGATGCTATGGAGGAACTTTGTGAAGACATAGAGTGGGTGAAGTCTAAGTTAGGAGCAGAGAAGTTTGCCACAATTTTCAAAAAGACTGCAGCCATCCGCAGAAACCACGTGCTTCGCGAAAGAATGTTCGGTGTTTGGCTGGTAATGCAGCACAAGATGTTCTGTCACTACGGACTCAGCGCCTACCCTCACATGCAGTCGCTTACTAACCAGGGCGCAAAGACTCAGAGAGAGCAGCTGGACGAACTAAAGGACTCCCCACTGGCGCTGCAGCTGCTCATGCCAAAATATGGATATAAAGGGGGACTGCCACAGCCAAGAGAGACGAAATCCAGAAGACGAAGAAGTGCACAAACTAGAGCCCCGGCTCAGAGTGCACAGAGGCACTCTCCAGAGGCTGCAGAGCATCGAGAGAATATGCCTTTTAGAGAGCAGTACGTTATTCCCCCTAGATTTAGAAAGCAAATTGAAGAGTCAAAGGCCGAAGAAGCTCCACAGGTGACTCAACCTTCCCACCCTAGAAATGATGGCGCCAGTGGCAGCAGCTCTCCCAGTCGCCCGAAGGGGGCTGAGTCCACCAAGGGCTCAAAAGGTGAGAAGCGGTCAGCTTCACGGCGGAGTCCTCCTTCAGGATCTGTGCGCCGTTCCCAAAAACCAGGTCCCTCGAAGTCTCCTGAAAAAGCTGCTGCTCCTGCTACTCCTCCGCCGCAGGAAGACCCGAAAGCAGCGGATCGTGAGGGTTCTTCTTCAGCAGCAGCCCCCAATAGTGCCGTTGAGTCCATTGATCACCCCAGCACTTCGAGCCAACCTAGCTGGCCTGAAGCAGCTGATCCACCCAGGAACGAAGAACTCCCCCGAGAAGAGGAATCCCGCGAATTCAGTGCGCGCTACGAAACGCGCAGCTCGCCTGAGGCACCACAGAGCCGTCCTGCTCCAGGCTTTCCACAGGTTCCTGATTACCCTCCACAGGTTCCTGCTTACACTCCCCCGCATGGTTTTCAAACGGCTGGGGAACTGGGTAGGCCCACAGGCACTCCCGAACACTATGGGTTTCCTGTGGGACGCGGTTCCAGTAGGGATCTGGCTGAACAAGGGGCTTCTGCTTATCCTTTCATTTCTGATGCTCGTGTTTCCCAGAAGCAACCCGAGGATTTCCCGCCAGCGGCGCTCCATACGGGTTTTGCGGGTGCTGGCTCTCCTCAGCAGCAGTATGGCTTTCTTGGCCCTCCCGGGGCCCCTGTTCGCTCTCGAGCTCCCGAAGGTCCCCCAATTAGTTTGCCGGGCTTTCCTCAATCCAGCCATCACTTGGCTGGACCCATCGGAGGCCAATATTCTGAGCGGCTCCAGGTTCCTGGGCCTCCCGCTTCACCGAGGAAGATGCCGCCGGGCCTGTTTGCAGCCCCCGGCTACTTCCCTTTTAGTCGACCTAGCTTGCCCCGTGCTGGAGCTAGTTTTACTTCCCGTGCAGCTGCGGACAGCCCATGGCAAGTTTCGCCATCTGACTTTCCTGGCGCCTTTTCTTCACCTCCGCCGTTCATTCCTCCTGAGTCTTTCTTCCCAGGTGAACGCAGCCCGGAGCCCACCCAAGGCTTTCACTCTGGTGACACTTTTTCCCCAAGTTCTTTCTCAGTTTCTCCCCCGCCTGGCTTTGGAAGAAACGCCGGAAGGCGCTCCTTCCCTGCGGGCCACAGAGAAGAAGCCTCGTGGGCTGGTTTGCAGCACTCTCAGCCAAACCTAGGAGAGCTGCAGCGTAGTACGACGCAGTATTCTCGTGGAAATTCGGAAGAGGAAGTTCTGCTGGAATTGGGGGTAGGAAGTTCTTTGTTAGACTGGCCCGCGGGGGCGCTGAGAAGCCCCATGGCGGCAGTCGATGCAGGTGCTGCTTGGCAGACACCCTGGTCAACTCAAGACGACGATACTCCCCCAACTTATCGTGATACTTCTTCTGTTTTTCCTGAAGGGGGCGGCTGGTGGACAAGGAGTGCTCCCCGACCCCCCTCGCCGGACTTTGAGAAGGCCCCGGGATCCTCTTCGGCTAGGCCAACATGCACACGCTCCACGTTCAAAGGAATGGCTACGGGAGAGCCCAAGCCGGAGTCTTCTCACGGCAAGGAACAATAGCTGTCAGCTGCAGGCGAAGCAACTGCACTGCAAGACCTGGCATTTGATGGCCACGGCGGTTGTCTCAGCTCATCTCTGGAGTCCAGTGAAGACGAAGCCCCATGAATATGATGCGTTTTGGATTTTCACAACTCCACGGATACTACAGAGACACGAAAGCGGGCGTGTGGTCTGGAACGCCGTGGCGAAAAAGCTCAGACGGGCCACTGGTGGCCTTCAACTTCAACGTCGTTGCGAAGAGCCCAAGGCTCTCGGGAAGGTAATGCTTTTCTTTCTGGAGCCAGAAGGGCCTGAGTTTTCTTTGCGGGCACTTTTGCGGAACACTGTTTTCTTGTTGAATTACGCAGATGAAGTTTTCTCCCATTTGCACTCTCAGCGCTTGAATTGAACCTCCAGTAGAGGCGCTAAGGCAGACCTATAGAGGAGACTTTTCAATATCTACTATAGCAGTCCACGCCGTTACACTATTGAGGACCGATCTGGGCAAAATCAAACAAAAGAAGTCATTTTCCCACATTCGCACTAACTAGAGTGGGCAAAGGACTGCTGCCTCCTTATCTGCAGCAGCTACGGACATCAACGGGAAGCTGAAACTACTAAACTGCGGGAAAGTATGCGTAGTTTCATAGCTAGCCATGAAAGCCACAATGTAGTAACCTTACGTGTCACCCACGAGCCCCCGTTTCGGGGATTTGGCGCTGCCAAAGTTGCTCGGGAGGGAGCTTATTGAGGGTTTAGAAGCAATACTTTAAGTTGAATTGCTAAAAATACTTCCCTGAATGCAAGAAAGGAATTATCAGTCAAAAGCTTCACATGCGCCGGCCAAGTACCCACACGCCGTAGGCGCAGCAAAACATACCCACAGATAGACGCATGAAGGTTATATAAGAGGTAGTGGGCTATTTATATCTTATTTCCGAATGCAACTTTGGTCGAAATTCGTCTAATATCCACTAGATACCCCACAGCTACACAGCTGCTCACAGGCATTCCTGTTGAATCGTGCCCAGAGCGAGGGCAGTAACACGGACATTTCTATGCGATGTGTCTTTAGATATCCTGGAATATTAATTTTGCATAAATTTTATAATTGTGTGTGTTAGTCAAAGGCCCAAAACAACGCGCAGCAAGAAGCCAACTGCTGCAGGAGCACAAGCCCCGGTTTTGCAGGGAGCATCACAGCAGGAGCAGCTAGAGAAGCGGAGTAGCTACCTTTCGAACCAGCAAATAAAAAGCAGTCTTGAATTCATGAGAAAGCCTTTAATAGAGAAAAGAGCTTCCACAAAGCCAGCAGAGCCTGTCGCGCTCGGCCCGGACCACTGAGTTTCGCCGGCTAGAAAACGATGTTCTAGCGCCTGCTGGCTCCATTTTCAGTTTATTTGCATTCTCATTCCCTCTTTATTATATGGGGCTTTGAAACAACATTTGGAGGAAGCCAACGGGGGCTGCAGCAGCTCCTCGCCCACAAGTTCAGCGGCTGCACGCAGCCGCTTTGGAGGCTCTAGACGGCACACTTTGCTGAATTTCCGAAGCCTCAGTTACTGCAGCAGCAGCAGCAGCGGCAGCAGCAGCAGCAGCTGCAGAAGGTGACCTAGGCTCCCCACGCATTCGCCCGCTGCAGCGTTTCCGACAGCACTTCCGAGCTGTAGAAACACTCCAGCAGCAACAACGCGTGCAGGCAGGCCTTTGCTGCCGCAAAGGCAGCACCAGAAGCGCCTTGAGCAGCAGCAGCAGCAGCTTTTGCGTCTGCGTCACAGCCGCTGCAGCACCGCCTGCTGCAGTGCCCCGGGGCATCAGCAGCAGCCGCTTCACAGGCGCTGTAGCGGCGGCTTTTTAGGAGAGCAGCAGCAGCAGCAGCAGCAGGAACTGCGCGGGAGGCAGCAACAAAGAAGATGGCGTGCAGCTGGCCTTGCTGCGCAACATGCTGCTCGCTCTTGTCAGCATTTGGAGTCTTTTTTCTCCTGATTCTGGGGGCTCTGATGCAGCAGAAGTCCCCTGCAATTGAACTTGAGAAAAGTGTAATGGAAAAGCAATATTTGGCCCCCTACATATGCGCAGGTGTAAGCCTTGCTGCTGCTGCTGCTGCTGCAGTGCCACTGGGTGTTGCTGCATGCAGTCCTTGCCTGCGATGCTGCTGCTTCTGCTGCAGATATATTTCGTCTTTTTCGTCGTCAGCTGCATCTACCTGTACATACACTCCAGGAGAAAGCCGGCGCCAAAGCCTGGCCTATTTCCCCTGGGCTCGATGGCCGAGGCGGGTGGGCGTGACGCTGCAGCAGCAGTTTCTTTTGATAATCCTGCTGCTGCTGCTGCTGCTGCTGCTGCTGCTTCCGACATGCAAGGGTTCGTCGGGGCAAGCAGCAGCAACTCCCCAGCTGCTGCTGCAGGGCCCCGCTTCAAGGCGGAACAAGAGGGCAATGAAATGAAATGAAATATGACGCAGCTGGAAGCAGAAGCAGCGGCGTCGCTGCTGCTGCTGCAGCTGTTGCTGCAGCTGTTGCTGCAGCTGCTGCTGCAGCTGCATTTTAAGAGCCTGGTGACGCCCCTGCTGCTGGGGCCACACAAGAAGTGCAAGGCCACATTCTATGGCTGCCTATCTTTGAACAGCAGCTGCAGCACAAGTTGCAGCAGCAGCACGTTATTTTGCCTTGGACGACTGTTGTGTTGAGAGTGCAGTGTCGCAGCTGCAGCAGCAGCAAATGTTATTGGCTGCTCTAGGCAGCACATTGTGTTCACGCACTACTGCACCAGCAGCTTCTGATGCACCGTCGGCGGCAGCAGCGGCTCGTGCGTCTGCAGCAGCTCTCTGTGGTGCATCTGCTGCGCCTTTGCAGCAGGCAGCCGTTGCGGCTGCTGCCTGTGCAGTTGTAGCCGTTGCTGCTGCTGCTGCCCGTGCAGCTGCAGCCTCTGCTGCTGCTGCTTTTGTTGCAGCTGCCGGGGCACACGCCCTAGGCAGCAGCGAGCACGAATGAACTCTTGCGCAGTGTCTCAGAGTGTCTTTTCGTGCAAACAAATATGCGTCGCAACGCCAGCTACATTTGCTGCTGCAGCAGCAGCGCGCCGCAGGCTTCTACGCGAAGCAGCAGCAGCAGCAGCAGCAGCAGCAGCCCCTGTTGAAGCGCTGCAGCAGCTGCATCCTTAGGCCTCGCAATGTGTCAGCTTTACCCCCTGAACGTCGGCAGCAGCGGCCAGCCTGCGCATGCAGCAGCACCTCAGCAGCAGTAGCAGCTCCAGCATGCGCACAAGCGGTTGCTGGGGAGCGTGAGGCAGCTGCAGCAACAGCAGCTGCCCGTAACTGTTCAGCAGCAACAGCAGGAGCAGCAACAGCAGCAGCAGCAACTGTAGCAGAAACACCAGCAATATCTGCCCTAAGATTAGGCTGGTAGCCGCACTGCTCTGCTGCTTCTTGCTGCAGACGCTCCAGCCGGCCTAGAGCCGCCTGCTGCTGCTGCAGCAGCCGGCCGTATGCTGCTGCCTTTGCATGCCGCTGCTTGTCTGCTGCTCGCTTTTTGTCCTGTTGAACAGCCCATGATGCGGAGGTGTGCTGCATGCAGCATCAATATGCATGCGCGCAGTTCGCATCGGCAGAGAGCAGCAACAGCAGCAGTAGCAATAGAAGTAGAAGCAGCAGCAGCAGCATGCGACAAGAAACTGTATTTGAGGGGATAAAGGACTTACCGCCGGGTGGAACTCCAGCAGAATAATGCCGCCGTCCTCACGCTGCTGCTGCTGCTGGGTGCTGCCTTGGCTGCGCATAAACCGATTTTGCCTGGTCTGCTGCTGCAGTTGTTGCACTTGCTGCTGCAGCAACGTGCTGTTGCACCTTCGTGCGGCTCCCTGCAGCAGCTGCTGCTGTATTGCGTCGAGAGCTGCACACACGGCACATGATAGGGGGCGTAAGCATGCCTCCAAACAGGATTGGAAGCAGCCGTTTGCTGCTGCAGCAGCAACTGCTACCCGGGCACGGAAAGCCTACGAAAAATCGACCTTTGCTTCTTCTGCTCTTGCAACTTTTGCTGCACTGGCATGCACAGCTGTTTGTGCAGCACCTGGAACAGAAGCGGCGGCGGCAGCAGCAGCAGCAGCAGCAGCAGCAACTCTTGGCACAGTTTGCATGCGCAAGCGTGCTTACTGGCGAGGCGTCTTTGAATCTTTTCTGCAGCAACAGCCTCTGCTTTGGCCCTCCTCGTTGTTTCAATACGCGCCAGCCGCTGCAGCTGCTGCTGCTTCTGCTGCAGGTAGTTCAGTCCCGCTGCGCGCTTCTGTTCTTCTTGCTGCAGCAGGCGCAGCTGCATGAGCAGCACCCGAGGGCGGGACTGGCTCTCAGCAGATGCGTGCGGCCAATCTTGGTTGCTGCTGTTGCTGCTGGTGCTGCTGCCCAGCAGCAACGAGGCGTACGAACACCGATCCAGGCTCTCTGTCTCAAGCTCTGTCTGTGACATTTGTCGGTGGCTCTGCTTGCTGCTGCTGCTGACTTTGCTGCTGCTGTTGCTGCTGCCTCGAGAGGGCAGGGCCATTCCCTGGCTATCTTGCAACGGGCTGCTGCGCACTGTAGAATGTAAAGGCCCCTCCCTCCCGGCCTGTCCATTTGGGTCACAAGTCAAATCCTGGTCTGCTGCTGCAGCAGCTGCAGCAGCTGCAGCAGCTGCAGCAGCTGCAGCAGCACCAGCTGCAGCAGCTGCGGAAGCTGTGCCTTTCTCTGCAGCAGGGGCAGCATTTGAGGCAGGTGGCGCTGCTGGGTTTTGGGCTCTCAGGCTGTGGCTGCAGCTAGTGCTGCTGCTTGCGCCAGAGAGGCTGCTTGGCTTTTCAAGAGCTGCTGCTGCAGCAACACGAGGCAGCTTAGCGCTGCCGCGCCTCGGCAAGAGAGGTTGAGGGCGACTCACAGGACCACTGGTGCTGCAGCTGCTGCTGCTGCGTAGCGGTGGGGCTGCTGCTGCTCTCGCTGCTGCTGAAGCGGTTGCAATAGCCTTTCTGCTTGCTGCTACAGCAAGCCTCGCAGCCTCGCGGGCTCTTTCTGCGGCTGCCCTACAGTTACTCGGCTGCTGCTGCCGCTGCTGCTGCTGCTGCTGCTGCTGCTGCTGCTGCGAATCGCTGCAGACTATCTCTTCCCAATGGACTACACGGTGCGGCAGCTTTGTTGCTGCATTTGCTGCTATTGGCGTTTTCCAGCGCTCCCCTGCTGTCTCAACAGCAGCCGCAGCAACCTCCGACGCAGCAGACACCGGCATTGTTTGAACTTCTGTGTTCTGTTGGCCTTGTTCTGCTGCTTCACTGTGAATTTCCGTTTCCGTTGCTGTGCCTGGATCAGTCGCAGCAGCAGCAGCTGCAGCAGCATCGGCTGCAGCCGCATCAGCCGTTGCAGCAGCGAGCAATTGCTGCTGCTGGGAAGACTCAGCAGGAAGCTCTGCTGGAATGGAAGGCACTACCAAAGAGGCAGCAGTTGCTGCTTCTTGTTGCGCTGCTGCAGCTACTGAGGCTGCTGTGGCTGCAGCGGGGTTACAAAGTGCAGCACACGGAGCAGCTGGAGCTCCTGCTGCTGGCTCTGATGCAGCAACAGTTTGTGCAGCAGCAGCAGCAACTACCGCTGCTGCAGCTGCCTCTTCTGCTGCTGTTGCTACTGGTGTTATATGGGTGAATAGCTCTGGCTGATGCTCATAGGGCCCTTCAGGCTGCTGCTGAGCTGTCAAAGCAGAAGCAGCACTTTGGGTGTCCACTGGTATCTCGCATTGCAGCTTCTGCTGCAGCAAGAGCTGCTGCTTTCGCTGCAGCAAGTGCTGCAGCTGCTGCCTCAGAGCTGAAGGCCGCACGCGCGATATGCGCTGATGCGAATGCCACAGAGGCAGGTGCGCCTTGTGGTGGACATGCTGCTGCCTTTGCTGCTGCTGCTGCTGCTGCTGCAGCATCTGCTGCCACGCGTCACCAGTGTGCCTTGAGACTTGAATCTGGCGCATGCGGAGGATCTCTCTCACGAGAGTGGAAAGCTGTGCTGCTGCTGCTGCTGCTGCTGTGGCTGCTGCTGCTGCTTCTGGGGGCTCAGCAGCAGCAGCAGCTGTCCGCCTACGTGAACTGCGTGTCTTCTCCCGGTCTTCCCAGGCAGCTTCGGGCAAAGGCTCCAGAAGAAAAGAAGCAGCATCAGAGCAAGAACTGCTTTCTGCTGCTTCCTGTGCTGCAGCAATGGTTTCTGTTGCAGCAGAGTTGCTGCGAGCTTCCCAGCCTGCAGCAGCTTCTTGAGGGCTGTGGGGCCCGCAGCTGCTGGGCGACAGCGCAGCGTCAGAACAACTGAAAGAGGCAGCAGCAGCAGGCCCTGGCAACCACTGGTCTTCCATGTGTTCAATTTTTTCTTGCTGCTGCAGAGCAGCAGCACGGCCCCGCCCCTGCCGGCCCCTGCTGTGTCCCCGCCTTGTCCGTGGAAGCAGCAGCGGCTGTTGCTGCTGCTGCTGAGCTGGGGGAGCAGCAGAAGCGTCAGATACAGAGGTAGCTGTGCGCTGGGAGGAAACATACGAAGAGGCGCACTGAAGCTGCTGCAGCTGCTGCTGCTGCTGCTCATGCTGCTGCGGAAACTGCTGCTGGTCCTGCCACCGCTGCTTCAGCACCCATTCTCGGTGCTGCCGCAGAGTCTTTTGTCGTCGGTGCTGCTGCTGCTGCTGCTGCTGCACTCGACTGCATGGGCTATCTTCCCAAGCGGAGGCTGTCGCTGCAACAGACACATCTGTCAGCTGCGGATGTTCCTGCTGCTCCGAAGCTTCGTACTGACCCGGTGAGTGAGGAAGCCTGCTCCTGCTGCAGCTGCTGCAGCAACTGCTGCAGCAGCTGTTGCTGCTGCCGCGACTGTTAGCCCTGAAGTAAAA
This sequence comes from Eimeria tenella, assembly GCF_000499545.2. Lineage (NCBI taxonomy): Eukaryota > Apicomplexa > Conoidasida > Eucoccidiorida > Eimeriidae > Eimeria > Eimeria tenella. The sequence goes on from NW_013541508.1 coordinate 38,141, forward strand.
TTCTTGCTGCTCAGTCCTTTCTGCCGCATGCTCCAACGGATACATATGTGCAGCAGCAGCAGCAGCAACCTCTCCCTCGTGCTCGCGGCGCTCCCGGCTTTGGTGGGTGTAACGAAGTGGCTGCTGCTCCGATATTGCTGCTGAGGTCTCCCCTTCTGTATCTGTCATTCTTGAGTGCTCTTCAGCAGCCTCTGCAGCAGCAGCAGCAGCAGGCGCTTGAGGCTCTGCTTCGTCTGTTGCAGGCGGCGCTGCGGAGTTGCTGGTGAGCTCTGAGCAGCACTGCTGCGAGTCGCATGCAGGCGCTGCTTCTGCTGCAGCATCAAGGGGCTCAGCTGCTGCTGAAGCTTCTTCTTCTGGCCCCCAATCTCTTTTTCTTTCTCTAAACTTCCTTCTGCTGCTCTGCGCTGCTTCCGTTTTGAACAGCAGCCGCAGAGGGCTGCTGCTGCGCCTGTGGCGGCCGGGGTCAGCGCAAGAGAGCCTGGAGATGCAGCAGCTGTCTTGGCCTTTTCTGCTGCTGCAGCAGCTTTCTCTTTTGTCGAAACCTTTCGAAATTTCTTCTTTTCTTTCTCTGCTTCTGCAGCTGCTTCTGTCTCGGTCCACAGAAAAGGACCCTGAATTTCTCTCAGAAAACCCGTAGCTGCGCACGCTGTCCACGCAGATGGCCGTTTCTCTTTCTGAAGCTGTCGCTGTTGCTACTGCTGCTGCTGCTGCTGCTGCTGCTGCTGCTGCGTCTGCATCCGATGAACTCCAGTGTCCCGCGCTGTGTCTGTGTGGCTCCCTGCCTAAAGTTAGTGGACTTCGCGGCAGTCGCCGAGCTGCTGCTGCTGCTGCTACTGCTGCTGTTGCTTCCCTTCTTATCTTTTGCTGCTGGTGCCGCTGTTGCCTTTGCTGCTTCCGGCGCTGCTGCTGTCCCTCAGTGGACCTCCCGTAGCTACCCCAGTCCGCAGTGGCTGACCTGCGCTGCTGCTGCAGCTGCGGCTGCTGCTGCTGTTGCTGCTGCCGCTGCCCTGGTACAGACCAAATAGTTCCCTGAGTAACCTGCGGCCTCTCGCACCCGCAAAAGCACAAGTGGCTTTTTTGCTGCAGCAAATGGGCAGGGCAGCCAGCAGCAGCAGCGGGAGGCTCAAATTAGTGCTACATCGAGCCGAAGCAGCAGGAGGCAGGCGCAGCAGCAACAGCAGCAGCAGCAACAGCAGCAGATTTAGCACCAGCAACTGTAACTGAGTTACGCCACCTTACGCTGTAGTTGTTGTTGCTGAAGTATTTACGCAGAGGCGCCGTTGTGCTGCCACTAAATTCAAAGATGCTGGGCCTCGCTGCTGCTGCTGCTGTTGCTAATGCTGCACTCCCGCCGTCCCCTTCCCACAGGGGAAAATGCCTAAAAGCAATGCCACAGAGTGTATCCGTAGAGAAGAGAGATGGGGGTGAGTTTTGCTGCTCGTCGTCAGCAGCAGCGGTAGAAGTAGTCGAGTCCTTGTTGCATGCAGCGGCGCTCAAAGAGTCGCATCCAGCAGCAGCAGCAGCAGCAGAGGTATTGAGCTCATGGTGCCTGCTGAGATTGCCGCATCTTCTAAGCAGCGGCTGATTTGCAAAAGGGCGAATCAGCCCATCGGCATTGACTAAGGCATTTCCTTTGGCCTGTTTCCGAATAGGTAGCCGCCTCCGATCCTTCCTCTGAGCCTGCTGCTGCTGCTGCTGCTGCTGCTGTTGCTGATGGTGCTGTTGCTGGTGCTGGTGCTCCGGTTCTGGAGAAGTTGCCGCTGAGGCTGCTGCCCGCCGTGTTGAGGGGAATGGTGGAAGGCTGTGATTGCGGCCTCTCCGTTCAGAAACCCTATGGGTCCGCAGCAGCTCCCCTTCAGCCTGCTGCTGCTGTTGCTGTGGCTGCTGCTGCTGGTGCTGTTGCACTTGCTGCAGCAGAAGCTTCCATGGACTCTCCGCAGCAAGACCTGCTCGGGGTGCTGTAAGCTTTGCGTATCGTTCAAAAATTTGCCGCCGACCCTTTGTTCTTTTCCCTGCTGCTGATGATTTAGCATCTGCCCGTTGCTGCTGCTGCTGCTGCTGCTCTGCTCGCGGGCTGCTGGATTTGAATGCTGCTGACAAGATGGCCCGGACCCTTGCAGACAAAAGATCTTCAGGCAATGGGGGCCTAAAGAGGCTTTCTTCTTCTATAATTGAGTGTGCAGCAGCAGATGCAGCAGCAGCGGCAGCAGCAGCATTCTCGCTGTTCTGCTGGTGGCGGAGGGAAATGTTGAAGGCAGCGGCGGCAACAGCCTCTGCTGCTGCTGCAGCTGCTCTTCCGGCATCGCACACAGTTGAGGAGCTAGGAGAAACAGGAGTTTTCATTCCCTTGTTGCTGCTGCTGTTGCTGCTGCTGCTGCTGCTGTGGCTCTTGCTGAAGCGTTTGCTGCTGCTATTGCTGCCATTGCTGCACTTTCTGCTGCTACTTTTGCTGCTGTGGTTGTTGTCGTTGCTGCTGCTGCTGCCGTCTTGGGTAAGAATGGGGCTCGAAGGAAAATGCTGCCATGGTGGCAGCTGCTGCTGCTTGCTGCCCATGTGGCTGTTTGCAGCTGTTTGCTGTTTGCTGCTGCTGTTGCTGCGACCACAGCAGCGAGACGCTCTGCATCCGTCTGCCGCTACTTCGACATTATCAGCTGCTGTTGCCTCAGCTGCAGCTGTTGCTGCTGCTGCTGCTGCTGGCTTTCTCAATTCCCGAGCTCCAGCTAACTCTCGCAGCTTAGAGTCATCGCTGGCAGCAGGAGATGACATCAGCAGGGAGGCATCTGCAGTCAGCGAAGCCGCAGAAGCTGGCAAGAGCTGCTGCTGTTGCTGTTGCTGTTGCTGCGGTTGCAGTTGCTGCTGCTGATTTTGAAAGGCACCAGCCTCAAGCAAGCAAGAACGTTCTGCCTGCTGCGTGCAGCAGCAGCAGTGGCCGAGGCGGCCTGTTGTGGGGGCCAAGCCATGAATCAAATGCCGACAGTGCTGCAGGTGCTGACCTTGCTGCTGCTGCTGCTGCTGCTGCTGCTCTTTCGGCCATCGGCCTTGCGTGCAGCACAGGGACATTGTGCTGCTCCTAAGCAGCACAGTGCTTACAGACAAATGGAGTATCAAGGCAGCAGAAGAATGTTGAATATCTGAGGCAGCAGCAGCAGCAACACAAACAACGACCGCGCCGCCGCAAGGCCAGCAGCTGTGGAAAAGCAGCAGGGCTGGCCACTACCCTATCCACAGCAGCAGCAGCGTCAAAAGCAGGGACAGCGCCAAAAGCAGGAGCAGCAGGAGCAGCAGCAGCGTACCTGTAGTATTATCATTCAAAGGCTCATAGAAAAGAGGGTTGGGAGTGAAAAGGAATTGCGGCACAGTATGTTCACTCTTGCTTCTTGTTAGTCCTATGTGGCACCATATTCCGAGGGAGTTGGCTTAGTGCTGCTGGCTGCTGTTGTGGCGTCTGCTGCTGCTCCTGCTGCTGCTCTGTTTGGGAGGAGCCAAAAAGCCACTGCTCGTCTTTGAGGCCTTTGCCACTCTATCTAACGAATGAATTCTCTGCCACTTTATCTGAAAAACTAAAAAGGTCTACAGAGCCGCCTGCACTGCAGCTACAGTCTGCTGCAGACGCTCAAGAAGAGCCAACTGAGCAGAAAGTGCTGCTGCTGCTGTTGCTGCTGCTGCGCCGAAAGAGCCCACGGGCGGAAGCCAAAGATGAGGCGCGTTTGCCCACATCTGGGCAGGGGCCTGTTCACACAGGCCTTGGGGTCTGCAGCTTCGACGGCTTAGTCAATTTGTTTGCTTTTTGTGCAGTTTCTAGGGGCCAAGTGGGGCCTTTGCTGCACTTGCACACGTATTAGGAGCTGCATGCGAAGGTGAATATGCTTGCAGGGCTGGCAAGTTAGGATTCGCTTGCATGCGCGTTGGCATAGGCATATGCATGCATGCGTTTGCCTTGCTGCTTATGTGTGGGCTCCCCGACTTGTGCAAATTTCAATTCAAGACTTGAATCTAAAGGGGAAGGGGCGAGGGAAGAAGAGGAAATCTTGGGGGGCTTCAGCGGCCGTGTGATCATGTGACTATTGCCTTCTCTCTAATGCTTTTCGGTCATATCTACTCTTAAAAATGAAGAAATATATCTGGAGCTGCATGCGGCTTTAGCAGATGCACGCCTTCTCTTGCTATGGAGACAAATACGGTACTCGTCGAAGGACAATTGATTAAGAAAGAATATAAATAAATTTAAAGTTATTTTCGTTCAGTATTCCTGAAGATAGACGGAGACAATACTGCGGGCTTTCTCACTGGTGCTGGGGCCCCCCAACCCAATGTGACTGTGAGTGACCTTGGGGACTCTGGCGCTGCTGGCTGCCGTTATCTTTTGATTTTTCTCGCAGATTCCTGTAATCAAATACGTTAGTGTTTAATTCTTCCGTGATTTTCAACAAATTGTCCTTAAAACCGGCAAAATAGACGCAGAGGAGAGCAGGCGCCTTATACGTGCCTCGCTGCTTCGCGCTGTACCCTTCAAATGAACAACTCGAATTCCCCGAAAATGCAAACCAGAAAGGAGAAAAAAACAGAAATATATTTTTAGTTGAACTCATTAATGCGCTCGCCTGTACAGATCGGGTTCCAGAGGCACATCAATGAGGCAGTTTCGCCACGGTGAGGCTCTGCCTTGCCGGCAGCAGCTTTTACCTGAGACTGTCGCACTCCATAATGCCTTAAAAAGGACTTAAGCACAGAGTTACTGCCTGCCTAGGATCTTTTTAGAATCGTGGGGGCTAGGGCCAGCAGTTTAAGTTCACAATGTCTTGAAAAGTACCAGAAAATGGGGAGTCAGTGTCTGCCTATGGTGTTCTAAGTTGCATAGGAGCTCAGGTTAGCAGGTCAAGGGCCCTGCAGCAGTCTTGCTGCTGCCTTGTGCTCAAATTGTGTACAAACAGCGCAGCCAGAGGGCTGCAGGCCTTGCTGTGTGGCTAGCTGTGTGGCTAGCTAGTTTGCGGGGTGGCTAGCTCTGCGTCTAGCCGCCATTTGCAGCTTCTGCTGTGTGGCAAAGCATATGTATATCTGGAAGCTGCAAGTCCTGCTGCAGCTCGCTGGCTAGCTGCGAGGCTAGGTGCTCGGCTAGCTGCAGAGCTGCAGCAAGCAGCAGCAGCTAGCACAGGAGCTTCATCCCGTGGCTGTGGCTCTGAGCTTGTTTTGCTTCAACATTTCAGTCTTCTCAAAAACTTGGACATAATTCGAGTCTAAGTACAATGTGGGGTGACCGTAGCTCCTCCTGTACTGGATTGTGGCTTACAGAATTCTTAAAGTTCTCCTTTTTGTTCAATTTATTGAAATAATTCAAAGATTCATAACCCTACATAGGCCAAAGCAAAGGGTGCCCTGCCTTGAACAGCAGTTGCAGCTGCAGATGGTCTTTTCCTGCATCTCTTCTAACAAATTGCGTTCAATTTATTCAAAGTTAATTTTCGAAATGTTTTTTGGATGAAGTATTTCTGGAGCAGACGACAGACAGCACAGAGAGTTCCTTGGGGTGGCAGAAACAGCAGCAGAAGCAAAACAAGCTGCAGCAAGAAGTAGATAAAAGAAATATACAAAAAGAAATCAGCAGCAAACTTGAACAATTAAAGTGCTGCTCGTGCAGGCACAGATTTAGATATCTGCAGCTCTTAGGCTAAAAGAAAATTCAAGTCTTCTTCCCACAAAGATTCCCAGCAGCAAAGCCGGGGCGCTTTTGCTGCACTCTGCGCTGTACTGAATTGGCAGCTTTGAGAAATAAGAAAGAAAATTGTTTTAGGGGCTGTGCTGGACTTCTAGCGTTGCTTCATTTGCTAGTGTTTATGAGCTGGTTTCAAGCCCTGACGAACGCTGCTGCTGCAGCTGTTGCAGCAGCTGCTGCAACACTGGCTGCTGCAGGAGCAGCTGCTGCTGCTCCTTTCTTCTACCCTGCAACTGCTGCCACTCTAAGAAACATATCTGCACGACCTTGTAGCCTAAGAGCTGCAGCAGGCGGCGCTTTAGAGCTGTGCCTCCGTCAGACCTAAGCTTGACCACTGCAGCACCGCTGCTGCTGCTGTTGCTGCTGCTGCTGCTACTAGAACTGCAGCACCTGCTGGTGTCCACGCGGGACGCCTCAGGCGCTTGCACACTCAGCAAAAAGTGAGAGGGGCCGTCGACTTCAATGGCAATGCGAAGCTGTCGACAGTTCCTGTGGCGTCGGCCTCCAGAAGTGCCCGTTTGCTGCTGCTGCTGCTGCTGCTGCTGTAAACGTTGCTCTGAAGATTGCTGCTGCCGTGCCTGCTGCTGTAACATTTGCTGCTGCTTCTTCTGCTGTGGCGCCAGGAGTGCAATGTCTACTTGCAGGCCATGCCCCACAGCACACTCGTGTACAACCTGAACTACAGAGGGAAACTGCGCTGCTGCAGCTGCTGCGTTTGCTGCTGCCGCCGTTGCTTTTCCGGTTGCTGCCGGCAGCACTGCAGCAACACGTTGCAGCATCTGCTGCAGCTCCCGCAGTACTTGCTGCTGCAGCAAAGAAGACCTCACGGCGCTGTCTGTTCCTTTTGTGTTGCAGCTGCTGCAAGGAATGGTCTTTCCTTCTAAAGCTGTTTGTTTTCTACTGGCCTGCTGCAGCAGCTTCGTTGCAGCAGCAGCTGCTGCTACAGGAAAACGGCGAAGAGCTGTTGCTCTGTTGACAGCAGCGCGCGGACCCCGCTGCATCTGTCCTAAGGCAGCAGGTCCTGCAGCGCCGGCAAAAGGTGCTGCTGCGGGAGCCCTTGCACGCTGCAGCCGCAGCAGCAGCGCTGCCTGCAGCAGCTGCCTTCTTTCTGTGCTGCTGCTGCTGCTCATGAAGCCGCAGCGAAGGGGGGACGAAACAGAGAAAGCCCTTAGCAGACGGTGCTGCAGCAAGCCGCAGCAGGTGAGGCCCCACACCGCGTTCGCCACAGCTTGGCTGTCTGCACTGCTGCTGCTGCTGCTGCTGCTGCTGCTGGTTTCTGACACTTCAGCTGCTGCTGCTGCCGACCCAGGGCCCGCCAGACTGCGACTCAGCAGCAGCTGCGACGCCAGACGCCGCAGGTGCATCCGCAGTTGGTGTTTTGCTTCTGCAGATAGCGTTTCCTGCTGCGGGGCAGCAGCAGCAGCAGCTGCTGCTGCTGCTGCTGCCACGGGAGCTGCAGCAGCAGCAACAGCAAACTTCGGGCTGGCTGAAGCCCGCAAGACGTTGAACAGGAAGCTGCCTCTGCCATTCAGGTGCTGCTGCTGCTGCGGAGTCAGGGCAGCAGCTCCAGCAGTGCCGATGGCCCATAGCAGCAGCGCAGCATCTTGAGGCGAAAGCAGCAGCGGAGCTCCTGCTTCCCCCGTTGCAGCAATAGCCGCTGGAGCCGCTCTCTCGCGCTGCTGCTGCTGCTGCTGCTGCTGGTGCTGCTGCTGTTGTATCACCGGGGGGTTTGCTGCTAAGAAGCACAAAGCTTTATGAAGCAAACTGTTTGAAATAAATCGCACAGAGACTAAACAGCGCAGCAGCAGCGCGAAATCGCGGCCAGAAATGTGCACCTTTTCTCTTGCTGCTGCTGCTGCTGGCTGTGCCGCTGCTGGTTCTGCTGCTCCTAAACTTGCTGCTGCTGGCTCTGCTGCTGCTGCACCTCTTGCTGCTGGCTCTGCTGCGGGTGGCTGGGCTGCTGCAGATTCTGCTAGTGCTGAGTCTACTGCTGCTGGATTTGCTGCTGCTGGAACTGCTGCTGCTGGTTTCGCTGCTGCTGAGTCTGCTGCTGTCGCTGGCAAATTATGGTGGGCCGAGTCGTATAAATAGCTCGAAGCCACTTTTGCTGCTGCTGTTGCTGTTGCTGCTGCTGCTGCTTCTCTTCGTGTCATCAGCAGACTTGAAGAAAGCCCTTGGCTGAAACACCGCGCACTTTTCGGCAGGCGCTGCTGCTGTTGCTGCTGCTGCTGCTGCTGCTGGAGCCAATCTGAGCCAAGAAGGCGCCTTTCTAGTGCTGTGAGAAATACTGCTGCAGCTGCAGCAAGTTCTGCCGTGTTCGCGCTGTCGTGCTTAAATTTACTTTCTCCGTTGCTGCTGCTGCTGCTGCTGTTGCTGTTGGTGCCGCTGCAACTGCTCGCATCAAGCTCCTTACCCCACAGCGCATCCTGCACTTTGCTGCTGAGCAAGCAGCCTGGAAGCAGCAGCTGCTGTTGCTGCAGCCAGCGAGTAAGGCCAAGCAGCAAAATGCAACTTGGGCGGAACCAGGGACGCGGCGCGCGCAGCAGCAGCAGCTGCTGCTCCTGTCCCTTATTATCCCGCTGCTGGCTCTGCTGCGGCTGCTGCTGCTGCTGCTGCTGCTGCCTCGGATGCAGCGTAGGCGCAACAGCACAGCGTGCGTCTTCTATGTACCGCCCAGCTGAGAGCAGCTCTGCTGCTCTCAAGGAACACCAGCCAGCCAGCTGCAGCAGCGGCAGCCTACAACCAGCAGCAGCAGCAGCAGCAGCAGATGAATGCTCGGCTTCTACGCGGCTCTTATGCCGCTGCGGCTGCAGAGCAGAAAGCCGCGCCGTCGCAATAAGCAGCAAACTTAATTCGGGCAGATCAAGCTGCTGGAGGCACCACTGCTGCTGTTGCTGCTGCTGTTGCTGCTGCTGCTGCTTGGCCAGCAGCGAAGCAGCACGCCACAGGTCATCTATATGGCTCATTTTTCTTTGCTGCATTATGGTGAAGACAGACGGCAGCAGCCACAGCAGCAGCGCGGGGAGGTGTTTGAGCTCTGCGTCCGCGGCAGCAGCAGGTGCTGCAGCAGCTGTTGCTGCTGCTGCCGGCGATGCGGCTTCCCTTGCTGCTGCAGCTGCTTCCAGCTGGCTGCTAGCTGCATATTGAGGTGCAGCAAGACTTGCCGGCGCAGCAAGAGGCTGCACTCCGGCTGCAGGCAGCTGGGCCGAACTAGGGAGCCCCTGAAGTCTAGTTTGCTGCTGCAGCTGCTGCTGCTGCTGTTGCGGCTGCTGCTGCTGTTGCTGCTGCTGCTGCCACCGCTGCTCCACCAAGCGCGCTGCATTAACTAGGAAGCATTTTATAGACGCAAGTGCTGCTTCATGTCCTGCGGCCCCAGCTCTAGCGGCACAAGGAGCTGCAGCAGCAGCAGCAGCAGGAACAGCAGCAGGTGCAGCAGCGTGTGCAGCCGCAGGAGCGGCCTCCAGGTGAGCTCCCGCACCGCCGCCGCATGGCAGCTGTTGTCCCTGCTGCTGCTGCCGTTGCAGCTGTTGCTGCTGCTGCTGCTGCGTCAGTTGCAGCTGTGGATGCAGAGAAATCTGCCGCCGTGATCGGCAGCGCACCTGTTCTTGTTTTTGTTGCTGCTGCTCCTGTTGTTGCTGTTGCTGCTGCTTCTGCCGCTTTTGTCGTTTTTGTTGTTGTTGCTGCTGCTGCTGCTGTTGCTGCTGCCAGGATTCAGCAACGGATGGAAGAAGAGCAGCAAGCAGCCGCACTGCTCTCTTTAAGAGAACAGCTAGCTCGATCTGCTGCTGCCATATCCAAACGGTTAGCTGCTGCTGCTGCTGCTGCTTTTGCAGCAACTCCTGCTGCTGCTTGTTAAGACGAGTCTGCACTGCAGCAGCTGCTGCCAGAGAGTCTGCTGCTGCTTGAATGTGCGGCAGCAAAGAAACCACCCCCAGCTTTTTGGCTTCTACACAGCGCAGCAAACACTGCAGCAGCAGCACGCCGACGCGCGTGGACTCAACATGCACTGCAGCAGCTTCTTGGGCAGCAGCAGCAGCAGCAGCAGCAGCAGGTGCTGCGTGGGGGGACGCTTCTCTCACGATCGCTGCCAGCAAACTGAAGCACTTTAGAAGCTGCTGCTGCTCGTTTGAATTGTCTGTGAGGCTGTCATTTTCACTTCTTAATTTGCTGCTGCTGCTCATGCCCTTGCTGCTGCTGCTGCTTGTGGTGCAGCGGAGCGCTGCCTGCTGCTGCTGCTGCTGCTGCTGCTGCTGAAGACTCCTAGTCAATGCATGCTGCTGCCGTCCTTTCAGATGCTGCAGCAAGCCCCGTGCAGCAGAAAGGGCTGCAGCAATTGCGGCAGCAGCTGTAGGGCTTGCCACTGACAGAGAATCAGGCCGCGCAGTCTTCTGCTGCCGCTGTTGCTGCTGCTGCTGCCGCTGCAGCTGCTGCTGCGCTCTAGTGAGCTCCAAGCGCACATTGACGAGGGGAATTCTCGCTGCATCTGCGGGCTCTCCAGCAGTTGTAGCTTTGGCAGCTGCATCTGCTGCTGCTGCTGCTGCGGCTGCGGCTGCTGCTGCTGCTGCTGCCGCTGCAGGTGGATTTCGCTGCGCAACTGTACAGACAGCACTCGATGCCAGACTGCTGCTGCCCGCCCTCCTTCCTGTTCCTTGCGAGCCCCACGCGAGTCTCCGAAGGCTCCCAGCTGCTGCATAACATGTGCTGCAGCAGTTTCTGCTGCTTTCGATGCTGCTGCTGCTGGTGCTGCTGCTGCAGCAAAACCGAGTTAGGGGCCTCCGCTGGTCAGCAGCAAATGTGCGCCTCTTCAGCAGAGAAAAGAGGGAAGCGGGACGGCCCATCTGAGAGGCAGCGCCGTCTCCCCTTGAGCCTGTGCTGCTGGTGCTGCTGCTGCTGCTGCTGTTGCTGGTAATCCTCCTTTGGCTTCTGCCGACTCCGTGGCCTGCAGCAGCAGCATCTTCGCGGCGCCTCAGCTTGAGCTAGGGCCCATGAGAACAAACAAAAGGGACAAAGGGGTTTGAGGCCTCCATGGGGGCCCCAAGGGGCCCCCGCGGGGCCCCCTAGGGGCCCCCCTGGGGCCCCAGGGGGCCCCAGGGGGGCCCAGGTCCAGCCAGCGGATCTAGGCTGTGAGCAGCTGTGGGGGTTGCTGCTGACGCTGTGTTGGTAATGAATTAAAACTAATGCATTATTTTATTATTTATTTGTGGCTTTACTAATGGCTAGCTTATTTGCTGCAGCTGCAGTCACGGAGCTGCAGCTGGCGGCGAGCAGCAGGAGCAGCGTGGCACCTGCAGCAAGGACGGCGCAGGCCGAAGCTCTTGAATTCAATGATTAGTTACTTTCTTTGGGATTATAAATGAAATAAATGCAAAAAGAATCAAAATTTGTGCCAATTCGAACTTTCAAATTGCATTTCAGCCGTCCTGGGCGAACTGGGAAGGCAGGAACGTACAGCAGATCTACTGGACTCAGCTGAGGGAAGCTGAGCTGCAGTTCACTGAAATAAGAAGAGATAAGTAGATAGAGTGAATAAATTAAAATAAAATAGTAAAAGACTTAAAGCAATTCAATTTTATTTGCTTAATCAGCGGCAAAGATAAGGCTGGCGGCAGCAGCAGCGCGAGACACGAGCTGCAGCAACAGCAGCAGCAGCAGCAGCAGCAGCAACGGGGGGAAAAGAAACGGCAGCAGAAAGCGCGCAAGAACACAAAAATACTCAAAAGAGATAAAATTGAAATTTTGAATTTTGAAAAGCAAAAGGAAATAAAAAGAGAAAGGAAACGCGGGGCAGTTCCACTGCGCAGTTCCTTTGCTGCAGCTCAACGAGCCACTGCGCTGCTGCGGCTGCTGTTGCTGCTGCTGCTGCTGCAGCTACTTTTGCTGCTGCCTAATATGCTGACTGAGAAAGGATAAAGAGCGGCAAATGAATGGCAGAAAAAGAGGCATGAACGGAGAATTCCCCAAAATGAAAAATGCAGCAAAAAGATGAAAAGGCAGCAGCAAAAAGATAAATAAGCAGCAGCAAAAAGATAAAAAGGCAGAAGCAAACAGATAAAAAACAGCGGCGAAAGGATAAATGAGCAGCAGCAAGAACGAGGAAATGGTCCTGCGGATGCAGGGCCCATATTTGGGTGTAGCAAAAGCAGATAGAAAAGAAAAGCACCAGCAGCAGCAGCAGCAGCAGCAGCCTTTTGATCTTCTTTCGGGCAAAAGGATAAAAGAGAAGAGGAGCAGCAGCAGCAGCTTGTTATTTTTCTTTCAAATTAAATTGAAAAAAGGTGCCAGCCTTCGAAGCAGCAAAGCTAGGACCCACTCTTAGAGCTCTCCAGCACTAGGGTTTAGGGTTTAGGGTTTAGGGTTTAGGGTTAACGGTGAGAGGGGGAGGGAAGTGCCGAAAGCTGCGGGCTAAAGGGCTTTTTGAAGCGCAGCGACCCTTTGTTTGCTGGAGCAGCAACAGCAGCAACAGCAGCAACAGCAGCAACAGCAGCAAACAACTAGCAGTAGCTGTGGGAAGGGGAGCAGCTAGCTGGCCGGAGGACCCCTTCAGTCTAAGTGTGGGGCCCCCAATGGGACGATAAAGCGGCAGCAGCTGCAGCAGCAGCAGCAGCTGCTGCTGCTGCACCCCGAGGGCTTGCTGCCAAGGGGCCCCCAGTGGCAGCAGGGTGCCATTAGCGCTGCTGCTGCATGCACTTCCGGAAGCACAAAGCTCCGCAGCAGCAGCAGCAGAATGTCCTGTTTGCTGCTGCTGCTGCTGCTGCTGCTGGCTACCAGACTGGCCGACAAGAGCAGCAGCTGGAGCCGAAGTGCTCTTTTGCTTCGCATAGCTGCTCAGGTGTACGTACACCGCAGCAGCATAGCGTCAGCAAGGCACTTCTTTAAAAGGGATTTATTTTTATTTACATTTTTATAATTTATACAAATTAAAATGGATAAATTTACTTACATTTTTATAATTTATAAAAGCAAAAGGGAAAACATTTCAAAACCCAAATAGCTGCTAGGCAGCAGCAGGCAGGAAGCGAGAGGCGGCTGCAGTCTCAGCAGCCGCAGCAGCAGAAGCTTCAGCAGCAGCAGCAGCAGCACCTGGTTTTACGTTGCATCTGAGGCAGCAGCAGCCTCAGCAGCAGCAGCAGCAGCATTTCGTTTGGGTGTCCATCCGAGACGGCAGCAGCCTCAGCAGCAGCAACCTCAGCAGCAGCAGCGTCCTCAGCAGCAGCAGCAGCAGCTGGTTGTAGCGTGTGGCTCCCTTTTTGCTGCTGGCAGATGACTAGCCTCTTGCTGCTCTCTGCAATCAGCTGCTGCTCTGCTGCTGGCTAAAGCCTCTCCATGTGAGGAAAGATCCAGCAGCAAATATACTTTGTCTTTTCCCCTTTTGGGGCTTTCACTCTGCTGCTACGGAAGCAGCTGCAGCAGCTGCAGCAGCTGCAGCAGCTGCAGCAGCCGTTGCTGCAGCAGTAAGACTATTTTGAAAGGAAGAAAAGTGCAGATTTATAAAAGTGTCAAGAAGCCAACTCAAAAGTTTGCAGCTCTGCAGCAGCAGAGGTGTCTATACACCTGAAATGAAACAGCTGTATATACAGGTAGAGGCAAAGGCAGCTACACAAACAGCTGAAGGAATCGGTGACCCGCAAAACTGAAAAGACAAAAGGCAGCAGCAAAGTTTAAGACATATAAAGCAGCAGCAAAACTAAAGATAAAGCAGCAGCAAAATTGAAAAAAGATAAGGCAGAAAGTTAAAGGAAAGCAGCCTCAGTGGCATCGGCGCTGCTGCAGCACCACTTCATAGAACACCCAGAAAGCGAAGCTGGGCCTTTCCGACGGCCCTTTTCGCTTCATTTGAAATTAATTTTATTTAAATGGTACTTTTGGATAAAGGGGAAGCACGGGGAATTATTTCTATTCAAGTTTTGCCCAAGTTTCCCCGAGATCACTGCTGCACCGCCGTGCAGGCGTTGCACAGGAGAGCCGGGCCCCCGTTGCTCCAAATTTCTCCTTAATTTCGATCTTAAAATACCACTTTTTGAAAACTTTTTACTTTTTGAGTTTTAAATAAAAGATTAAAGAAAAAGAAGCAAAAGAATTAAGAGTTTCGACGAGCAGGCGAGTCCGCGTCGGCCTCGGCACCGGCTGGCAGCGGTCCACTGCGCCGGGAGGCCCTCCCGGGCTAAATACCCCTTTTATGGACGCAAAACAAAATATAAAATACAAAATTTATGAGAAATAATTAAAAAATAATTAAATGGTTCGCAAAGAAGGCGCGCAGCCGCGCAGCTGGGAGGCGTGGCCACTAGCATTGAACACGACCCCCTGCTGCTGCTGCTGCTGCCCCTGCTGCTGCGCAATGTGCACGCGCTGCTGCTGCTGCTATTTAGCCTTTAAATGAAACAAATGAAATTTAAATATAAAAAGATAAAAAGGAAAAGAGAAAGAAAGCGAAAGGGGCATTTGGAGGCCCCGTGGGAGCTGGGGAAGCAGGTCTTGCTGCTGTTTCTGCGTCCGCGCTGCTGCTGCGCTAATTTCCCGCGAAATAAATCTTTTTTTCTTTATATAAATTCAATTATTACTTTTAAAACATTAAACAGCTTTTTAATCTCTCCAGCGCGGCGGGAGGCCGGCGCTCGCACCCGCAGCAGCAGCAGCAGCAGCAGCAGCGCGCGCGGTGGCCCCCCTGCTTTTGGTCCGGTGCCGTTGGACTCGCCTCTGCTTCTGGGGTTTTTCTGGCGCGCATTTTTGTTTTCTTTTCGGTTTTTAGAATATCGATTTAAAATTAATTTAATTTGTTTAATTATTTTCCAAAGTTTTCCGTTTAAAGCTTCTCTTTTGCCCACCATGGCGCGCCTCAACTCCCGCCTGGCTCTCGCGCTCTGCTGCAGTGTCTTGCTGCTTGCTGCTCTCGGCGGAGGCGTTGCTGCTGCTGCCTCGGACTCCCGGAGTCTTCGAAGGCCTTCAGGATCTGTTAAAGACGCAGCAGCAGCAGCAGATGCTGCTGCTGCTTCCACTGCTGCTGCTTCCCCCTCGGAGGAGTTCTCAGACGCGGAGGGCGACGAGGGGCCGCGCCGCAAGCGCCGCAGGCAGCAGCAGCAGCAGGAGCAGCAGCAGCCTGATGCAGAAACTCGAAGAAGATATGACGAAGTCCTCCAAGAGCTGCAGAACGACCCCAGATATAAACATGCAAGAGACAGAAACAATGCCATGGCAGAAGAGCGGGCTCGGCGTGTGAACAGGTGGATGAAGCAGCAGCAGCAGCAGCAGCACGAGCAGCAGCAGCAGCAGCAGGAGTACCAGCAGCAGCAGCAGCAGAAGCAGCAAGCCAAAGAACACTATAAAGAAGTCGTGGGCGAACTGCAGCAGCACCCAAGATTCAAAAGCGCCGGCGAGAGGCTGGGGGCTTCTCAGAAGCAGCCAAAGCCTCATGTCCCAAAGAAGGACAATTGAGCAGCAGCAGCAGCAGCGGCAGTTTAAACGTATTTGAATTTGGTTTCGTGCTGCTGCCGGTGCAGCAGCAGCAGCAGCAGCGGGCCCGCGCTCGCCGTCGGCGGCAGCTGTGCGTACACCCCGGCAGTGCTCCTTTTATATATATATAAAGTTTATATATATTTATATTTATATTTCTTTGAATGGGGATTTTTATTTAAAAAAGAAGCGAAGCCTTTTGCTGCTGCTGCCGACCCGCCGGCGCTGCGGCACAGCCGCTGCAGCTGTTGCTACAGCAGCAGCAGAACTGGGCCCGAATTTCACCTGCTGCCCTCGCGGCAGTCCCAACCTTTCCCACTTTTAAGTGCATTTGCTGCTGCACTTGCTGCTGCTGCTGCACTTGCTGCTGCTGCTGCTGCTGCAGATTGTAGTGGGCTGCTAGTGAAGTATTAGTGATAGACTTCAGTCGTAGGCTGCCAGCAGCATGCAGGGTGTACAGACACCGCAGGGACTCCAGCTGCAGCAGCAGCAGCAGCAAGAGCATGCTGCTGCAGCAGGGAGACGCTCAACTGCAGTTAGCTGCCGCCTTAGTCTGCACTTTTTGCTGCAGCAGCGACAGCAACGCACCCCGTGCATGCTGCTGCATGCAGGTGCTCCATGCAGCTGCTGCTGCTGCTTGCTGCTGCTGCGTGCTGCAGTCTGCCGCAGCCACGGCTGCCTCTGCTGCCGCACAAAATGTTTAAATAAATCTATTACTAAATTTAATATTTTTATTATATGTGGGACTCTGAAATATGTTTAAATGGTGCAATAAATATGTAATATATTTATATACATGGTGTAATAATATGTACATTTAATATTATATATATATATACTTATACATGTATATATAGATTATATATGTTAATATATATATATATGTATATATATATAGATATATAATGTATTTATACATATATATCTATATATATTATATATAAATATATATATATATAATATACATATATAATATATAATATATATGTATATATATAATGGTGCAGCAACTATATAATGTGTAGTAATGTATAATTTGTAGTAACATATATCCACTGCATGTAATATATATATATATATTAATGTACATAAATATATAAACGTAATATAATATATAAACATAATATGTATATATATATTAATATATAGAAATGTAAAAATAATATAAGTGGATATGTAATATAAATATGTGAAACTCTGTAAGTGCAAAGGGCTGAAGGCAAAGGCATATTTGTTTGTCTAAGGAAAGTTCAGCAGCAACTTGCAGCTGCCTGTCTGCAAGTGCGGTTCAAGACAGTGCAACAGCAGCAGCAGCAGCAGCAGCTGCAGCACTGCAGCAGCAACTGCAGCAGCAGCGCAGCAGCAACAACTGCGGCAGCGGCATTGCAGCACCAACTGCAGCAGCTGCAGCACTGCAGCAGCTGCAGCACTGCAGCAGCTGCAGCACTGCGGCAGCAACTGCAGCAGCAGAACTGCAGCAGTAGCACTGCAGCAGCGACTGCTGAACCGCTCTTCCGATCTCAGCAGCGCTGCAGCAGCAGCAGCAGGGTTTCTACGGGCGTTTGGGGTGGGGGGTGTGGGGCGCGCGGAGCACGAGCAGCAGCGCGAGCGCGGCGCTGAGGGCCATTGCTGCTGCTGCTGCAGCAAAGCCAACAGCAGGAAAAGCCAAAGGGGGGGGCAAAGAAGCATAAGAGTTGCTGCTGACAGCCATAAGAGTGGCCCCCACAATCTTCGCCAGCAAACGAATCAGCGTGAAGCTGCTGTGCACCAGACTCTCCACGCCCCCCCCCCTGCTGCTGCTGCTGCTGCTGCTGCTGCTG
>NW_013541508.1:55220-71190 GCF_000499545.2 Eimeria tenella
GAAATTGCTTCGAGACAAGGGGACAGCAGCCTGCAGCAGCAGCAGCAAATGCAGCAGCAGCAGCGGAAAATGCAGCGAGAGCAGCAAAACGCTGCAGCGCAGTAGCAGCAGCAGCAAATGCAGCAGCAGCAGGTGCAGCAGCAAATCAGCAGGTGGCGAGCTGTTCCACTGCGAATAACCAGGCAGCAGCACAAGGTACGGGGGCTTTCTTCACAGCCACAGAAGCAGACGCAGCAGCAGCAGCAGCAGCAGCAGCAGTAGCAGCATCAGTAGCAGCAGTAGCAGCAGCAGCAGTAGCAGCAGCAGTAGCAGCAGCAGCAGCAGCAGCAGCAGTAGCAGCAGCAGTAGCAGCAGCAGCAGCAGCAGCAGCAGTAGCAGCAGCAGTAGCAGCAGCAGCAGCAGCAATAGCACGCACGTGAGTCTCAGATGCAAAGCCTCCAGCAGCCTATCTACAATTGCTGCTTCGTCAGCAGCAACAACAGCCACGCCGCTGAGGCAGCCAGCCCGCCTCATGATTTGCTGCAGCCGGCGCTGCAGGTAGAGGCGCAGCATGCCCTGCTGCTGCTGCTCCTCCTGCTGCTGCAGCAGTTGCTGCTGCTGCTGCATCTGCTGCTGCTGCGCAAGAGTCGCGGCAGAAGCGGTAACGGGCCGCATTATGTGCTGCTGCTGCAGCTCTTGCTGCAGCAGCTGACGCAGTTGCTGCTGCTGCTGCAGCACCTGCGCAGCAGACGCGCTGGGCACCCAAGACCACCCCCTTCGCTGCTGCTGCTGCTGCTGCTGCTGCTGCTCATCCCCAGCCAGCGGCAGATGCTTCCTTATAACACTTATAAACCTTGGGCGCTGCCGCAGCAGCTGCGGCCTAAATGTGCGCCGCTCCCCCTCTGTGCTGTAGTCTGCAGCAATCAGATAGTTGCTGCTGCTGCTGCTGCCGCTGCTGCTGCTGCTGCCGCTTCTGTTGCTGCTGCTGCTGCGGCTACTGCTGTCTTCCACGCGGGGCCGTTTCACTGAAGGCATTTGGGAGTCAGCAGCCTGCGGCCGTATGTGCTGCAGCCGCTGTTGCTGCTGCTGCTGCTGGTACTGCTGCTGCTGTTGCTGCTGCTGCGCCTGCTGCTGCGCTTGCTGCTGCGCCTGCCGCTGTCTCAGCTGCTGCTGCTGCTGCTGCTGCTGCGCGCTGCCCGTGCAGCTAGCCATAGCCTCAGCACAAACGTCAGCAGCAACATGGCCAGCTAGCTGCAGCTGCTGCGCCACCTGAGGGCCCCGGGGCTTCTGCAGCAGACGAGCGATCAAGTCAACCTGCCTGCAGCAGCAGCAGCAGCAGCAGCAGCAACAGCAACAGTAAGAGCAGCAGCTCGACGCAGTCAAGAAGAGCCACCGACAGTGTGCTACAGAGCTTGTCTCACTAGCGGGAAACACAGCAAGCACTGGTGCTGCTGCTGCTGCTGCTGTTGCTGCTGGCGCTGCTGCTGCTGCTGCTGCTGCTGCCCCTGTCTCACCTGTCTCGCGGGTAAGCTGCAACTTTCGCCAGGGTCTCATGGTCAGGCAGCAGCTGCAGCGCAAAAGCAACTAATCAAGCAACACCTGTTGCTGCTGCTGCTGCTGCTGCTGCTGCTAGCGGGCATGTGGGAGCTGCGTTGCTGCTGGCGCTCTTTCGTTTGCTGCTACGATGTTGTTGCTGCTGCTGCTGTTGCTGCTGTTTCTGTTGCTGGGCTGCTCACAGGTGCGTGCATTGCTGCTGCATTCGCCGTTGCTTCAGTAGCAGCAGCAGCAGCAGCAGCAGCAGCAGGAGGCATTCTTCCTCGATTCGTTGCTGCTGCTACTCCTGCTGCTGCGTCGCTCTGCTGCGGCATGCGCTGCTGCTGCTGCGCCATCGCCAGCGGGCGGTCTTGCTGCTGCTGCTGCTGCTGCTGAAGCTGCAGGTGCAGCTGGGACTTCGCGAGCGGCTGCTGCTGCGGCTGCGGCTGCGGCTGCTGCACCTTCACCGCCAGCTGCTGCGCCTGCTGCTGCTGCTGCTGCTGCTGCTGCTGCTGCTGCTTGGCCAGCTCGTAAGCCCCCTTCAAAACATCCTGAACCCGCACTATTCCCCGCTGCTCCAGCGACTGCAGCAAAGTCGCCACAGACCTCCCGCCCGTCTGCGGCAGCTCCACGCCCTGCGCGCAAACCCTAAACCCTAAACCCTAAACCCTAAACCCTAAACGCTAAACCCTGAAGTTGGAAAATTTAAAGCCTCGACTTTAAGACAAGGCCCTCTTGCTCAAGCCCTAAACCCTCGAGGCGGGAGGGCAGCTTGCTGCTGTTCTGCCCGCCGCGAGGGTTTAGGGTTTAGGGTTTAGGGCCCTGCAGCATTTCGTGGGGAAGGCGAGGCCCTTCAGAAGCAAAGCAGCAGCAAAGGGTGCTGCAGCAGCAGTTTGCTGCTGACCTGAAAGCGGGCCGGGTCTGCTTCAGCCATGCGCTGCAGCAGCAGCAGCACGTGCTTCGGCTCTACGTTTCTTTGGGCACCCGGGCGGGCTTGCTGCATTTGCTGCTGTTGCTGCAGCTGCTGCTGCTGCTGCAGCTGCAGCTGCTGCAGCTGCTGCGGCGGCTGCAGCGGGAGCTGCCGCTGCTGCAGAGCCATGCGCTGCTGCTGCGCTGCATGCGGCGGCAGCACTGCAGCAGTGGGCTCAGGCTTGAGGGGCAGCATCGCAATAGGCTGCTGCTGCAGTTGGTGCTGCTGAAGTTGTTGCTGCTGCAGGTGTTGCTGCTGCAGCTGCTGTTGCTGCAGCTGCTGCTGCTGCAGCTGCTGTTGCTGTAGCTGCTGCTGCTGCAGCTGCAGCTGCAGCTGCGGTTGCTGCAGCTGCTGCTGCATACCTGGCTGCATTGTGGGGTCCCATCTGTATCGACAAGCTGCTGTGTCTACAGCCCCTCACGCTGCAGCAGCAGCGGCAGCAGCGGCAGCAGCAGCAGCAGCAGCGGTCAGCTGAGCCTCATGCGTCCTGCTGTACGGTTGAGATAAAGTCGCCCGCAGCACATAGGCTTTGCTGCTGCTGCTGCTGCTTCTCTGCTGCTTCTGTGGCTGCTGCTGCTCTTGCAGCCGCAGGAGCAGCTGTTGCTGCTCACGAAAGCCGCAGTGTGTACACTGTTAGGCTTCTAGCAGCTTCTTCAAGAAATTAAAATACGTAATTGAATAACTAATTAAAAACGAAGAGTGAAAAGGCTAACTTTAAGGCTCGCAGCCAGCAGCCGATGCTGCTGCGCTGCCGCGCCTGGGGCTTCGGCTGCTCTTTTCCAGGGGCTTTTAGGCTCTGAAAAGTTTCTAAAGCACGAAATTACACATAATCGAATAAATAAATTAAAACGTAACATTTAATTGTGCTTTTGTTCCATTTATTAAATGCCAAGGACCCCTGGAAGCCAACAGCGCAGCCGTCCCGCGAGCCAGCCAGACACTTGAGGTGTATGTACACCCCAGGGGCCGCAGCAGCAGCTCCTCTAGCAGCAGCTGCATAAAGCTGCTGCAGGCAGCTGGCTGGTTAGCTGAACAGCTAGCTAGGAAGCTGCAGCAAGGCGAGCAGCAGCAGCAGGCTGCGCTGCTGCAACAGGTGCAGCTGCTGCAGCAGCGCAGCCTGCTGCTGCAGCTGCTGCAGCATCAAGAGCTGCAGTGACACGCAGCTAGCTAGCTGTCTGGCTAGCTGTCTTCGGCTGTGTGCTCCTACTTAGCTGCGCAGCTACCCATGTGGCTAGGTAGCTAGCTGCAGCTACTGCAGCTACTGCAGCTGCTGCAGCTAGTACAGCTATTACAGCTGCCTCAGCTGCTGGAGCTACTGCACCTCCTGTAGCTACTGCAGCTGCTGCAGCTACTGCAGTTGCTGTAGCTACTGCAGCTGCTGCAGCTGCTGCAGTTACTGCAGCTGCTGCAGCTACTGCAGCTGCTGCAGCTAGCGACGTGACTGTCCAGCGAAGCATTTGGTGTAGCTTGAGCGCCTAAAAACGAATACAGCGATGCCACTGCAGCAAGCTGTGCTGCTGCTGCTGCTGCACTGTGCTGCTGCTGCAGCTACTGCACTTTGCTGCTGCTGCTCCTGCTGCAGTGTCTTGCTGCTAATTCACTCCCCTGCCGCTACTGGTGCTGCATGGCCTCTGCTGCTGCACCTTCCCGCTGCTGATACCGTTGCTGTTGCTGCTGCCACTGTTGCTGTTGCTGCTGCTGCTTGTTCCTGTCTCACCAGCACCTAGTTTTTGCCTCGGTTGTTTACACAGATTCATTTGCTGCCAAGCAGCTGCAGCAGCAGCAGCAGCAGCAGCAGCAGCACCAAACAACTAACCAAACAGAAGAGTAAATTCTAAAGGCCGCCCTAAGAACGAAGGGAATGGCCGCTGCAGCATACTCTCATGCTGCTGCTGCTACACTGTGCTGCTGCTGCTGCTATGCAGCAGCAGCAGCACCTCTTCCTGAGGCCTCCGCAGCTCTCTGGGCTTCCTGCTTCTCCACTAAGCTAACTCTAAGGTTAATTGGCATTTCTGTATAGGGGCAGCTGCAGCAGCAGCTGCTGCTGCTGCAGCTGCAGTAGCCGCGGCACCACAGCTGCTGTTGCTGCACCTGCTGCGGGGGCTGCTGCTGCAGTCCGCTGTAGCTGTGGCTGCTGCACCAATTGCTGCTGCAGCTATAGTTGTCATTGCTGCATTCACGATTGTTGTTGCTTTTTCTGCTGCTGCTGCGGCTGCTGCTGCTGTCGCTGCTGTTGCTACTGCCGCCGCCGCCGCTGCTGCTGCTGCTGCCACTGCTGCCGCTGCTGCTGTTGCTGCTGTTGTTGCTGCTGCTGCTCCTGGTTTGGGCCAGCGTGTGTGTGCGCCGCACGCTAGACCATGCAGCAGCAGCTGCTGCAAGTCTACTCTAAAGCAGCAAAAATGCACGGTTGCAGCAGCAGCAGCAGCACCTCATTGTCTACACATCGTGGGCAGGGGCAAAAAGTACAATCAGTTGCCAGCCATAAAGTGTGCAGCAGCAGCAGCTGCTGCTGCTGCTGCAGCTGCAGCAAGGAAAACGCAGCAAAGGCGCCTCAGCAGCTCGGCTGCATCATGGGGCTTGTTTGTTGAGGACAAATGACAGCAAAGCGTTGCTGTCTTTGCTGCTGCTGCTGCTGCTCTTCTTCCTCCTGCTGCTTCTGCTCCTCTTCTTCCTCCTGCTGCTGTTCTCCCGGCGTGGTGTGTCTCGCCTTCGGCACTGCTGAGAGAACCTTCTGCTGCTGCTGCTGCTGCTCCTGCTGCTGCTCCTGCTGCTCCTGCTGCTGCATTCGCTGCTGCACCCTAATAGTGTTGGCCCTGACATCTCTAAGAAGCTCTTCCAGAGCTGTAGATACCTCTCTGAATACTGTGCGGCCGACGCCAGAGCCCTGCTGCTGCAGCTGCTGCTGCTGCTGCTGCTTCGGTGGGTGCTGCAGCTGCGCTGCTAGCAGGGGCTGTGACTGCTGCCGTCCCGCTTGCTGCAGCAACTGCTGCTGACGGTGCGGCAGTGGCAGCTGCGGCAATCGCGGTGCTGCCTTCTTAAGGGGCGGGCTGATGGCATTTGCAATCACTCCGCTGCTGCTGCTGCTGCTGCTGCTGCTGCTGCTGCGGCTGCAGCCTCTATGTGCCTTGCTGCTGCAGTGGTCTGGCGTTTCCGTCCTTCGCTTCACTTCCGCACCCTCTCTGCTGCAGAAACCTCCCTGCATGTCGCGTGAGGTGACCTCTCCGCTGCTGCTGCTGCTGCTGTTCTTGCCGCTGCTGCTGTTGGTGCTGCTGCTGCTGCTGCAGCTGGTGCTGCTCCTGGCGCACGGCAGCGAGGCGCAGCACCGCGGGGCGTTTACTACCGCTCGCCGGGGCCTACAAACCCCAGCACTCATGTCTTTGTCAAATAAGAAAGAATTTGAAAATTTTATTTTTTGTCTTTTTTCAATTGGCTGCTTCTGGGGAGGAGGCGAGACAGCCAGCAGCAGCGGGGAGGGGCCCTCCAAGCTGCTGCAGCGGGAAAGCCCGTTTGCGGCTCCTCCTCCAAAGTCCTCCTCTTGCTGCTGCTGCTGCTTCTGCTGCTGCTGCGGCGGGGCCTGGGACTGCAGCAGCTGCTGCAGCAAGAGGGAAGCCTCCCCGTGCTGCAGCTGCCACGTATGTACCGCCTCGCCCGACAGCAGCAAAGAGCAATTAAGCGAAAAAGAACTCTTCAGCAGCTCTCTGCCATCGACTACGGAGCCATCGCTAGCAGCATACACCACGCTGCTGCTACTGCTACTGCTGCTGCAGCAGCAGCTGCTGCTGCTGCTGAGGCTACTGCTGCTGCAGCAGCTGCTGCTGCTGCTGCCGATGCGGCCGCTGCTGCTGCTGCTGATGCTGCTACTGCGACTGATACGACCGCTGCTGATGCCGCTGCTGCTGCTGATGCTGCTTCTGCAGCTGATGCTGCTGCTGCTGCTGATGTTGCTGCTCATGGGCGAAGGAGCAGCAGCCGAGTGCTGCTGCTCCTCCCGGACGTTTCGCCACTTGGCGACATTCTGGGGCGGCTGAAATCTGTGAAGCAAACAAACAAACAAACAAACAAATAAATAAATGAATAAATAAATAAATAAGATTAAATAAATAAAATTAAATAATGAATACATAAATAAATCAATGGAGTATGAGACTGGTCTATCTCGTGGTCTGTTTTCTTTAATTTCAAGTTGAAGGGAAAGAGGGAAGGCGGTAGTGCAGCAGTGGAAAAAGAGGACAAAGAGAAAGAGACAGCAGCAACAGCAGCAGCAACGGCAGCAGCAGCAGCAGCAGCGGTGAAGGTCTAAGGCAACTCCCGACAAAAGGAGTTGAGGGAAGAAGCCAATAGAAGCATGGAGTTGAACAAGTCCACTTAAATTAATGAATTAAAATAAATCCATTTGATTAAATCCACTTAATTAAATCCATCTAATCAAATCAGTTTAGTCCATTCAAACAACTCTAGAAAGAAATGCATTGTAAATGGATCAAATTGATGAAACCAAACCAGCTGGATGAAAAGAATTTAAGTGTTTAAATCCACTTAAGATATCCATTTAATAAAATTCATTTAACACCAACACTTAAAGAAATGAAACAAAAGATCAGTTGAATGCATTTAAAGGAAAGATATGCATTTAAGACCAGTAAGAAATTCAAATTTGTTGAATTAAGACAATTTGAATTGCAAACTTGATCTACGGATGCAACAATTCAAATTTCGCGTTAATTAATAATTTTATTTATTTTTAAAAGCAAAATTGGAATTTAAAAAGGAAATAAACCGCTGAAATCCGCGGAATTCAGAAAGTTCAAGAAAGGTTCTGTTGCGCTGACTAGAAAAAGTCCAGATATGGAAACTTGAACATTTTCTGCTTTCTGCCGCCATTTTTTGCTTCCAAATTACCCGATTGTCTCAATTTTAATTCATTTGATTGAATTAATTCAAATGTAACAGAAATAATTCAAAATATTTCGCAGAATTTCAGGAGAATATAGTCCAACGGCCCCGCACTTGAAGAAATGCATGTAAGCAACTTTTCGAGCTTCGGGCGCCCAAGTCCAACAGCACAGCCGAAACAGAATTAATTAACTAAACAATATAAATTCTTTTTAATTAAGAGGAATTTTTCAATAAATCCACCCCAATACACCATTTGAATCGACCTGGCCAAACAAAACAACAAAACAACCCAACAAATTGATTTATTTCAAACAAAAAACCAAAATAAAGTAAAATAAAATAAAATAAAATTAAATAAAGCAAAATAAATTCACTTACGGCTCCAGCTTGTCTTCGGGCACAGGCGGGCCCTCGTCAACTAAGAAAGAAGAAACTTTGCAACGCAGTGTCGCAGAACCTGGAAGCAGACACACGCATGCACCCTGGCTAGCTAGCTAGCTAGCTAGTTAGGTGGTAAGCTAGCTGGCCAGCTAGCTGGTTAGCTAGCTATCTAGGCAGCCAGCTGTCTAACTGGATAGCCAGCTGGCTAGGCAGCTGGCTAGCTAGCTAGCCAGCTAGATAGCTGGGCAGCTACCTATCTGGCTCGCTGGTTGGATGACTAGCTAGCCGTCGCATTAGGCAGATAGCTAGCTAGCCAGAAAGACGAACAGCTAGCAAGAGAGTTACTGAACGAGCCAGTCAACTACCCAGTGCACTAGGTGGCTAGCTACCTAGCTAGATATTCGGACAGCACGGAGAGCTAGCTAGATGGGCAGCTAGCTAGCTAGCTAACTAGCTAACTGGACAGTCGGCTTTGGGGCACGTGCCGCCTGCAGAAGGGAAAAGTTAAAGATGGTGTGTGTACACTGCAAGCTGCAGCAGCAACAGCAGCGGCAGCAGAAGTAGCAGCAGCAGCAGCGTTTCAGCTTACAGCTTCCAGAAAATGCTGCAGAGACGGAAAGAGGATAAGTGGCCCAGTCAAGGCTCTGCAGCAGAAGCAGCAAAATGAAAACAAAATAGCAGCAGATGAGGCGCCAGCTCAGTGTATGGGCCACCCTGCTGCAGCAGCAAAAGCTTTCGCTGCTGCGACAGCAGCAGGAGCAGCAGCAGCAGGAGCGCTTGTGTGGATGGTGCAGCAGCAGCAGCAGCAGCAGCGGTACTTCGGCTGCTTCTTCTGCAACAGCAACCGGAGCACTTTGGGCCCGATCCTTAGCTGCTGCAGCCACTGCTGCTGCCGCTGCCGCCCCTGCTGCTGCTTCTGCTGCTAATGTTGCTATTCCTGCTGCCGCTACTACTCCCGCTGCGGCTGCTACTCGCGCTGCTGCTGCAACCCCTGCTGCCGCTGCTACTCCTTCTGCTGCTACTCCCACTGCTGCTGCTCCTGCTGCCGCTACTCCTACTGTTGCTAGTCCTGTTGCTGCAACTCCTGCTACCACTCCGACTCGTGCTACTGCTGCTGCTGCTGCTCCCCCTACTGCTGCTGCTGCTGCTGCTGCTGCTTACGTTGGGCTTCTTGAGGTTGGCTAGGGGAAAGACGACGCAGCCCAAGTCCTTGAGACGCCAAGTGCATTTCTTTCCTGCTGCTGTCTTCTCCTCCACTTCCTGGGTAAGCACCACTGTCAGCCGCAGCGCAGCAGCTTCTTGCTGCAGCGGCAGCACGAACTGCAGCAGCAGCAGCAGCAGCAGCAGCAACAGACGCAGACGCAGATTTGCACGGAAGGCGGGGGCGGCGAGACGCAGCAGGGAAACGAAAGCCCAAGAAGCCTCCTCTTCACTTATTGCGACCATTATTATTTATTTATTTATTTTATTTATTTATTTTATTTTATTTTATTCATTTATTTGTTTATTTATATTTGGACTTGCTGTGTGGGTCAAAGGCAAGTAAACGTCGTCGCGGTTGGGGCGATGCTCTGCGTTCAAAGACTCGGGGGGAGAGCGGTTGCGGGTGTGGTTTAGCAGCTGCAGCAGCAAACTCTAAACCCTAAACCCTAAACCCTAAACCCTAAACCCCAGGCGCTAAACCCTAAACCCTAGGCCCTAAACCCTGAAGGCTTCGCGCTGCAGACTCAGAGCCAGGCGCTGCGATCAAGAGTTGCTGCTGCAGGGCTTACAGCGCCGCATATAACTGCGGCGTCCGCTAAACCCTAAACTCTAAACCCTAAACCCCAAACCCTACACCCTAAACCCTAAACCCTGAAGCCTCACGTCAGAAAGGTTGTCATTGAGGTATCCGCAGAGCAAGAAAACCTGAGGCCTTTCTCCTTCTATTTTAAGTTTGCCCCTGCAGCCACGCACAGACACACACAACCCTAAACCCCAAACCCTAAACCCTAAACCCTAAACCCTAAACCCCAAACCCTAAACCCTAAGCCCTAAACCCTAAACCCGTAATCAACGAGTAAATAGAGGTGAGCGGCGGTGGCTGCTGTGATAAAATGTAACCCCCCTGTGTCTATTAGCTGGCTGCTGCTGCTGTTGGCGCAGCAGCAGCTGCAAAGGCAGCAGCAGTGGCAGCAGCAATCGCAGCAGCGAGAACAGGAGAAGCAGCAGCAACACCGGCGACAGCAAGGCCGGAAGGAGCCTCCAAAATCCACATGAGCAGCAGCAGCAGCAGCGACAGCAGCAGCAGCAGCAGAGTATGGCTCACGTGAGTCCAATAACATCAAGTTCAACTTTTCCCGCAACGGGCCCTTCTGTTTCTGCTGCTGCTGCTGCTGCTGCTTTTTGCTGCTGAAGACTGAGTTTGGAGCGCAAGCGCTGCACCGACTGCTGCCGCTGCTGCTGCTGCAGCTGCTGCAGCTGCTCCTTTGACCCCTTCCTGCTCATGGGCTCAGCAGCATCTGCTGCTGCTTCGTTTCTGTGGCTGCTGCCGTCTCTTTTGAGCTCCCCCTTGCTGCTGCTGCTGCTGCTCTCTTTACGCGAGGCTGAAGACCTCAGGCTTCTCGACTTCTGCCTGTGGGCTTCTTTTTCTTTCTTTGAAAGGGATTTGGCTGGCTGCTGCTTTGCTGCTGCTGCTTCTGCGGGTGCTGCTGCTGCTGCAGGTGCTGCTGCTGCTGCAGGTGCTGCTGCTGCTGCAGGTGCTGCTGCTGCTGCTGCTGCTGCAGTCACCCGCGGGGTCACTTCTGTGGGAGTCAGCGAAGGCGCTTCCTTGGGAGGCGTGGGGTCTGCGGAGGCCAGCATGGTGCAGCTGCTGTTGCTGCTGCTGCTGCTGTTGCTGCTGCTGCTGCTGCTCTGCGGCTCACACTCTGTGCTCTGCTGCTCCGGCTCAGCAAAAGACTCCGCAGCAGCCTCGTTGCCGTCTCTCCCGTCAGCCCAACTAATGGACCTTTGCTGCTGCTGCTGCTGCTGCTGTTGGTGCTGCTCTGGTTTGACCGCGTGTTTTTGAGGCACTCTCGCTCGGCGCTGCTGTTTCTGCCTCGCAGGGCGCTTCTTGCTGCTGCTGCTTCTGCTGCGAGCAGCAGCAGCAGCAGCAACAACACGGGGGCTGTCATAAACTATTTCGTACTCCGGCGCAGGCTTGCAGCAGCTGCACAGCAGCAAATCCAGCAGCGGCAGCTCATCTGCTGCTGCTAGCCGCCTGAAGTGTCCAGACCGCAGCCGCCGCATGCGGGGCGACTCTAGGCGGTGGCTCGCCATCGCCCCTTTGCTGTTGCTGCTGCTGCTGCTGCTGCTCGTGCTGCTGCTGCTGCTGCTGGGTTTTGCTGCTGCGCGACTTGAGAGCGACGGGCTACTCCAACGCCCGGCCTGCCCAGACCAGAGAGACACGCAGACAGCAGCTCATGAATAAGGGTTCAGGGTTTAGGGTTTAGGGTTTAGGGTTTGGGGTTGCGGCTCGCTCGCGAAGGGACACGCTGCTGTCAAGGGCTGTTGGGGGCTGAAGCTTAGCTTGAGGGTCGAGGGTTTAGGGTTTAGGGTTTGGAACTAGGGGTTGGGACCCAGGGAAAGGGTTTAGATGTCGGGTAGTTAGGGTTAAGAAATTAGGGTTTTGAAGCGTGGGAAGCCCCAGCAGCAGCCCTGGGGGCCGAAGCTTGAGGGTTTAGGGTTTAGGGTTTGCGTCTGAGCGTTTATAAGCTAGGGTTTAGGGTTTAGGGTTCGGGGGAGGGAGTGTTACACTGAAAGGCTGAAGCACCCTGCTGGTCGAGTCCCCAGAAGGCCGTTGGTGCTGCTGCTGCGGTCGTTTCGCTGCATTTGTCGACTAGAAGCAATTTAAATGCAATTTAAATGCAATTTAAATGCCATTTTCCGTTAAATGAGCTGTCTGTACACCTGAAATAGTGCAAAAACAGAAAAATAGGGGGAAGTACACAGAGCGAAGCCTGCGCAGGCGACCGCAGGCCGAGTCCGCCGCAGCTGACTGCCGCAACAGTCTGAAGAAAGACTTCTTAGTAATTACACCTTAACCATTCCACTTTAAAAGGGAAATAAAAGAGTTTTAAAGTCAAAATGAAGAAGAACTTCCCCGAGTCTGCTCCGGGCGGCGCTGCAGCGTCAGGTGTACGTACATTGCAGCGAGGCCCCACCGGTCGCAGCGAGCCGAGCACCTGGAGACCGCACGATCAGTTCCTTTTTTTGCCACTTTTTTGTTTTAAATTCATTTCTTTTCCAGGATTATGAGGAATTAAACCAAATGCGCGTCTCCGAAGGTCTTTTTTAGCCCCTCTTCAAGCCGAGCCCCGGCCTGGGGTGTCTCGAGGCTGCAGCAACACCCAATGCAGCTGTACATACACCCCAGCTGCTGCTGCTGCTCTGGAAAAGAAATACAAAAGAGCCTTTTCAAGTGTACATACAGCTCCGAAACTGCCTTTTAGCAGGCTGTCTGCGCAGCCCGGAGGACCATTTCCCTCTTAACCCCATTAATCAAAAAAGAAAAAATAAAGCTGGAAAAACTTTACAAAGATCTCATAAATTATCTGCTGCTGCTGCTGCGCTGCATGTACTTCTTACTGTGCAGCAGCAGCAGAAAGCCCCAAAACCCATTTTGAAGAAAACCCGCAAAAGGCTCTTCTGGCCTACCGGGTGTATGTACAGAGTTGTTCGACTTTGTTTGCATTTATTAGTTCTATAAACTTACAAATAATTAAATATTTATATATATATAAATATATACATATATAAGTGCATATCTATGTATATAAATAGTTATAATATGCATATATATAATATTTAGTATATAATCAATTGGATAGATAAACAGATTGAAATATTTATAAATAGTTATTTATTTAAAAGTCGCTAAAGATTTATAATTATTTGAAATTGCACATAAAGACTTTTACGGCCAAACAGCTTAAGCCTGCAGCCAGGTGTACATACAGCGCAGCCCACAATCTGAGAATTCTTTAAAAGCTTCTAGACCATTTGAATCTAAATAAATATTGGCAAATTAAATGCATGCATGCATGCAAACAAATACAATTCTTCGCATGCATGCATGCATGCATGCAGAGGACATCTTGGCAAGTTAAATGCATGCATGCAAACAAGCGCACTTCTTTGCATGCATGCATGCAAAGGACAAAACCACTTGTGCAAATCCCAATAAATAGGCAAACGAGTGAATAAATAATAAATAATAAATAAAATGGTAAACAAACAAAACAAATAGACAAGATAAAGAAATAAATGAAAAATAAATAATGATTCGATAAATATTAGCCAATTTAAACTCTCCAGTCATTTAACACTATTTAATGAATTAATACTTAACTGTTATAAAATCATCTAATCTTTTAAGACTATTTAATTGGCTAATTCTGATCAAATTGTTTAATCTTTTAAAATTATTCGATAAACTAAAACTACTAAATCCGCTCAGTCCAGTAAAAGGATATATTATTTTAAAAGTAATAAATGGACTGAATTCGTTTAATCTAATTAAAGTATCTGATATTTTAAATTTATTTAATTCATTAAAAATATTAAATTCGTTAAATTTAGCAAAAGTGTTTAATCTTTAAAAGATAATTAGACCTATTAAATCCATTAAAACTGTTAAATCTATTAGTCAAATAGGCCCAATATATCTATTAAACTTAATAGACCTGAAATGGCTATTAAGTCTACTATTAAGTCTATTAAGAAGTTTATTAAATCTATTAGAGACAAAAGAGCCATTAAGTCTAATAGGCCTAATAGACTTGATAGATTTAATAAGTTTAACAGATTTAAAAGATTTAAAAGATTAATTATATTTAAGAGGTTTAGTAGATCTTTTAAGTCTAAATGAGAAATTAATTCTATTAAGTCTATTAAATCTATTAAGTCTATTAAGTGTATTATACTTAATAGACTTAATAGATCTATTAAATTTATTAAATCTATAAAGTCTTTTAGGTCTATTAGGTCTAATAGACTTAATAGATTTAAGAGATCTTTTAAGTCTATTAAAGCTATTAACTCTTTTTCATTTAATAAGTCCAATAGACTTAATAAATCTATTAGATCATTTAACTCCAACAGAACTATTCGCTCTAATAGATCTAACAAACTTAATAAGTCTATAAAATCTAATAAGTTTAGTAGATCTATTAATTCTATTAAGTCTAAAAGACTTAATAAATCTGTTGGATCTTTCAAATCTATCAGACTTATTAAATCTAATAAATCTTCCAACGTCTATTAAGTCTATTAAAACCATAAAACATATTTTTAGATCTAAATTTAATAGATTTAATAGATTTAATGGAATTAATGGAATTAATGGAATTAATAGATTTAATGGATTTAATAGATTTAATAGGCATTTTATATTAAATAAACTTAATATGCTTTTTAGATTTGATAGATCTAATAGATTTAATAGACTTATATAAACATCCTACACTAAATAAACTCAATATACTTTCTAGATTAGATCTATTGAATAGATTTAATACATTTAGTAGATCAAATCTGTTAAATATATTTAATAGATTAAATCTTTTAAATAGATTTAATAGATTAAATATATTCGATAGATTAACTAGATATAATAGATTTAGTAGATTAAATTTGTTGAATAGATTTAATAGATTCAATAGATTCAATAGATTAAATAGATTTAATAGATTCAGTAGATTAAGTAGATTTAATGGAAATAATAGATTTAATAGACTTAATGGAAATAATAGATTTAATAGACTTAAGAGGTTATATAGATCTAATAGATTAAATAGATTAAATCTACTAAATAGATTTAGTAGATTTAATAGACTTAATAGATTAAATGGATTTAATATATAAACTGGATTCAATCTACTAAATAGGTTTAATAGATTCAATATATTTAATAGATTTAATGGAAATAATAGATTTAATAGATTTAATAGATTCAATGGATTAAATCCATCAAATAGATTTAATAGGTTAAATATATTTAATAGATTTAATAGGAATAATAGATTTAATAGATTAAATCGATTTAATAGACTTAATAAATTAAATCTACAAATAGACTTAATAGATTTAATATTATAAATAGATCTATTAAATGTGGTGGACATAATGCGCACATGCATGCGGCCAAAGAGCCCCACAAAATAAATAAATTTGAATATCCATTTGTATTAATTTACTTGTATTGATATGTTTATATTTATTTATTTAAATTTATTTATTCACATTTATTTGTATTTATTTTTTAATATTTATTTATTTTTATTTATTTATATTTATTTATATTTATTAATGTCCAAAGAAAGCTGCATCTTTGCCTTTTTAAAGGGTAATTTGGAGTGTACAGACACCTAAAGATCTAATTATGCATTCCAGACAAAAGCAGATAAAACAAAATAAAGAAAATTGAAATTTTTGCATTAATGGCATTATAAATATGTTAAAATGCATGCAGCGCAAATCCCAGAAGCAAACAGCGCTGCTGCTGCTTCAGCTGCTGCTGCTGCAGCTTCAGCTGCTGCTGCTGCAGCTTCAGCTGCTGCTGCTGCTGCTGCTATAGCTGCGGCTGCAGCTTCAGCTGCTTCCAGCCCTCTTTTTGAAGTATCTCTATTTTTTGCTTTTTGATTATTTTTAAACAAACAAAAGTAATCAGCAAACAAATAGCTGTCTTTACACCTCAAAACAAAACGAACTGCCTTCAAACATGGCTGCTGTGCTGCTGCTGCTGCTGCTGCTGCCGCACCTGCAGCTGTTGCTGCCGCACCTGCAGCTTCTGCTGCTGCAGAAGCTGCTGCTAAAACTGCTTCAGAAGCAAAGGCAAAAAGCAGCAACGCACAAAATAAGCCACGCCATAGCAGCTGCAGCAGCAGCAGACGCACCAGCAGGTGTAGCAGCAGCACGAGAAGCAGATGCAGCGGCTGTGGCAGCAGCAGCAGCAGCAAGTGCCACCAGCAGCCAGCCACACAGAGTAAAAATCAAGTGTACCGTCGGTGCAGCAGCAGCAGCAGCAGATACGCTGCTGCTGCCGGCCTCCGCTGCTCTTAAAACAACTCAAAGGAAGCAAAGGCAAATATTGCCAAGTATTCTTTCAAACGAACTGCCCCGGCTGTTGCGGCCCTTCTGTAGTTATTGCTGCTGCTGCTGCTGCTGCTGCTACTGCTGCTGCTGCTGCTGCTG